>NW_022732113.1:18907-25523 GCF_011630105.1 Anneissia japonica
TGTCAGTGAGATGTCCAGTGATAGTGTGAAGCCCAAGACAAGTGTGCTGTTGTGGGTATTATATTACAGACCCTGAGCACAGAGAACCCTGGATGGCTAGGTATACACAGAATGAATATGTTTTCTCCATCGCATCAATAACAAAAACAAGGACGATTCGCTTTATTATTTCAATACAAAAAAAACATACAAAATATAGACAGACAACAATTAAAATGATTTTAAAATTAAAAGTATTAATATAACTTCTAGTTTACAGAAAATATCGTTAATTTAAAATATTAATATTCATATTTAATCAAGAATCCAATTCGTGTCCTTTCTGGCAACACCATGTACAATACTGTAACTGGCTGGGATCGGTAGGTGCTAATAATAATAAGTTGTGTTCATCATACAGCACTGTAGTGCACGGGTTCGTAAAAGGACACAGGCAAGTTAATCTGCACATTGATAAGTTTGTTATCTGCTGGGATCAGAGAGAGCGAAAGCAGAGTTCACGTAGAGTTCATGTTTTACGGTTGACTAGCTATGCAGTGCTGCGTAGCTAGCTCTCTGTTATGAGAGCTGATTTTCTCTCCCTTGCGAGAGAAGTCGCCGTTAAACCGGTCGTTTTTAGTCGTTCTCTGGTAAAAACAAGGAGCGCTACTTTTTGCTCTCCTTAGATCGTTTTCAGGAGCGCGAAGGAGCGCCGGCGCAATCGCGCTCCTTTTAAATCAAGGTCTGCAAACCCCATCTAAACCATATATTATGATTGTAGAACTCTCTTTTTCTTAAAAAAAAAAAAAATAATAATTTGATGTTCATACTAATTTTTGGAAAATTGTGATTTCGCTTCCGTGAAATCGGCCACAAGTAAATTATTTTAGTACAGTATTAATAAATGCATGATTTATGTTGATTTATTGATTATGTTGTTGCTGTTTTTTAACATTTAAATGGAAAAAAAAATAAAAAGTGTAATTCATGGCTTTTTATTTATCTTTGAATATTTTATCATTGAATGTTAATTCTTCCAAAAAGTAAAATGTAAATGGCAATTTGTTTGATGTTAGATTCCTTTTAAAAACTAAATTATAATTTATAAAAATCATATATTGAATCAAGAAAATCAGTTTTAATACAGAATTTTATTATTGGGGCCATTTTTACCTACCTGTCATATGGGGCCATTTTTACCAGGGCCATTTTTTCCGGGGCCTTTTTTTCCGGGGCCATTTTTTCTGGGGCCATTTTTTTCCGGGGCCATTCTTACCGTACACCATTACAGCTACTACCATGCTTTCAAATGCTAGAAGATATTGCTATATGTTGTTAAATGGGTGCTATATTACTGCCATGAAGATATTGCTATATCAGAATGGGTGCTATATTACTGCCATTATAAGCTATCTAGAAGATATTGCTATATCAGCTACTACCATGCTTTCAAATGCTAGATATTTTGTGAAATGGGTGCTATATTACTGCTATTATAAGCTATTACAAGCTGTAGCTAGTGTATATTGCTATACTTTGTGAAATGGGTGCTATATTACTGCTTTTATAAGCTATTACAAGCTGTAGCTAATGACCAGCTACTACCATGCTTCTAAACGCTATTTAATGCTAGGACCAATCCTGCGCTTTAGTGTGCCTGGACCGTCTAGACATGGTAGTGCACTGGCACACACAACATGGAGAAACAACAAAATCACAGCAAAAGTGTTTTTGCAAACACATGCAGTCTTCATAGTCTGTGCATGATGCTACTACTATGATCATTAAATGTATTCCTCCCTTTTTAAAAAATGTTTTAGGTGGAGATGTAGGCCTACAAAATATGAATAGGAACACAATAGACGTTAAGATGCATTATTTAATTTCTTGTTTTTCTTTTAAATGTATCAAGGATCAATCAAATTAAAAGTGAAAATGCTCAGAACATGCAAACTTTCTGGGGCTTCAATTTTTTTTTAATTTTAAATTGATTCTGATGAAAATTACAATAAGTTTGTCATTGTCTTATTTTAATGCAATTATATGATGCATAAAGTACAAAATAAATATAGCCAAAAGATAAACAAAACAACCATTGCAAGTATTTTTTTACCTTTTGTTCTAGTGTGTTTGACACAGAAATATGACTCTCTGTCTTTTCCAGCCTTGATGTAATCCTTGGCTACGTCTAATGGTTTTAGTCTCTTTGGTCTATGCATCATTATAGATTATCCTGTAAATAAAAAAACAATGTATGTCTTCATAACTAATGGTGGATCAAGGGGTTTTCAGTGCTTTACATCCTGTCTATATGCCAAATATTATGTTTTTCATATTTTTTATTAAACTACTTGCATTTTAAAAAGTTTACGCTGCTCATTGAGAAAAGACCAAACTTTATATTTACGATTTTAAAAAAAAATACACAATTTTGGAAATTCTCCACAAACAAGCTATTAATCTCATAAAACAAGTAGGCCTACAGTAATATTTATTATTATCCTGAGAAATTGATGACTCAGGCAGGAGTGAGGTTTTGTTATTTCATGTTTTTACAAAGTAACGCATCAGCCTCAAGTTGTTTGCAAGTGTGCTGATATTCAAAATTACAGTACATACATCTAAGTTGTACTTGACATTAGTTTCACTAAAAATTTACATTTTTTCCCAATTTTTTTTTCATTGTTATATAAGTATGCAAGGATTTTAAACTAACATTATGTTATTTTTTATTGGGCCATATGAGATTAAATTAGCAAACATAACATTTTTTTCAATTATTTAAGTTTTCAGACAGTACGTTAGTTAATCAAATGAGCAAAATATGCATTATACCTCCAGATACTAGGTTACATCAGTTTTATAGTTATCAAAATTTCTAGAGGTTGATGGGGCCTATAAGTCTGAGTTAATTTAACACAAAAAAAAAAAATGAATGATTTGGGACAGCCTAAGCTTACAGTATTCTATTCAACATACCTATTCATCCTTGTGAAAGTAGTCAAATAAACAACGGTGTGCTTTTAACATTAACCTCAAAAACATGAAGTCCAACCTATCTTGAAAAAACACAATATGAAATCCAAAAACCTGTAAATAACGTATTCCATCTATGCGAAATTCGGAGCAAAATGAATATAAACTTTCTAAAAGAGACTCTGATAAAGTGACAATAAAACCATATTCTTCTGCCATAATGTCACACCAAGTCAAATACTGTACAGAACGAAACCATAGAAGACACTAGGCCTAACCTACAGAAAAGAGTAGCAACAGTATAATAGGTCAGGCCTAGGCCTACATTATTTTTTGTGTCTTCTAAGCTCTAGAAATCAGGAATTGAAATTAAGAAATAGTTTTATTGTTGGCTTGTTAGCGAACAGTCCTGCAACACAATTGAAAAGTGGAATGAAATTAAAATTCTCTCGCCTATCCATCGAAAAACTAGAACATGAGGTCCGACTCCAACCTAGAGACGTTAGGTTAGCCACTACTACTACTACTACTACTAGTCATAGCATAAGTCTAGGCCTAGGTCAATTAAGTATAAGGCCTAGGGAGCCTAGGTAGGTTAGCCTAGGCTACTCACCCCTGATGTATCTAGGCCTAGGCCCTATTATATAGAATGCGATATATTATTTAGGAAAGGCTAACATAATAACTACAATTATGATAAAAGGTAAATATGTATTCCTTACTATTGGAACGTGGACTTGGCCTATCGTAGTTTCTTACCGTGCGAGGGCGGGCTTTAATTTCGTAATTCACTTGTTGCGAAATTTGTCACACGGTTCTGATAGAGGGTGTATTTTTTATGTTGAAATTCCGACGTGTACTATTCAACTGCGGACGTTCAACGGATAATAAAGATATTAATAGTGCGCCACCACACGACTGAATAGTAACCATTACATCCTAAATTTCAACCGTGGACGTCCACGTTTGGGTATACGTCCACGTTTGGAAGGTTTGGATTTCATCCAAGGTCCACGATTGCACGTGAAAACACACACACACACACACCTATTATGCAATCTGGGGACCTCCCAACGGGCACATTTTAAACCAACAATATGGGGACAAATTGGGATTCACCTCAATGACAGGACCTCACAAACACAACATACATCCAACCTGCAATTATAGGACCCTCACAAACACACAATACACATCTAACCTGCAAATATAGGACCTCGTAAACACACACCTAACCTGAAATTACAAGACCTCACAAACACACTACATACATCTAATCTGCAATTACAAGACCTCACAAACACAACATACATCTAACCTGCAAATATAGGACCTCACAAACACAAACATATGCATCTAACCTACAAATATAGGACCTCACAAACACAAACATATGCATCTAACCTGCAAATAGAGGACCTCACAAACACACACATATGCATCTAACCAGCAAATATAGGACCTCAGAAACAAAAAACAATTGTTTAAACTTTCCAGAGTTTACTGGATTAAATTTTTGTTCAGGAAATACTTTACCATGTAAACCATTTCGTATTTCTAAAATTGATCAACAAAGCATTTGTACTTGTGATAAAAAATAGCAATTATTGTATGAACTTGTATGTTTTCATGTGACTTTCAAAGAAATTCAGTACTGTACTTCTACTTTTGAAAATTTCTTTTTCCTCGGAACTAATTATTATTTTTTTTTTTGGCTTTGATTTTTTATCAACATATCCTTTCCCATATAAACCATTCTATCTAATCACAACAGTTGGATTGGGAAAATCAGCAAAATAGGGATAAACAAAAAAGTAGACATAAGCCTAAAAAAATTGGATTTTTTTACACTGAAGAATGTGAAAAAATGAGCTTTGACACCTGAGGGATTTTGTTAAAGATCTATTGTTTAACAGGTGTCAACAGACCAGCTGACAGACATCGCTAACAAACTAATAATTTGGTCTAAAACAATTGAAGAAGTCAATGAAACAGAAATCAAGTATTACGTGCATATTTCCTGTAAACTTTTAATTGTACCAAAACCACCGATTTATATAAACACTGTACATATATTTCCACTCATTTAATAGCAGCAAAACTCTTCCTTTGCTCCTTACTGAAGCATTCCCATGGATTTGTACTTTGTACTGCATATGGAAAAAATAACTTGTATTGGGACCCTGACTATAAATTTTTGTTATAACAACTTAATCTGCCAAGTCCTAGCGACTTAGTTATACATAGATTTTACTGTAAATACTACATATGTAAAATAGGCCTAGTATATGTTTTGGCTGTCATACTATGAACCAGGAATGTCTGAAACACTCTTAAAGTATCAAATATTTGAAAAATGAACTTAAAAGTATCAAAATAGCGGAAACGTGGACAAAAAGTATTGTTATCACTAGCAAAAAATTCAGTATAAACAGACAACACCACATCAATGAGTGTTTATTCATTATACAATAATTAGACTTGACTGTAAGTAATAGGCCTAGTATTAATAAATGTTTTGGCTGTCATGCTATGAAACCAGGAATGTCTGAAACACTTTTATTAGTCTCAAAATATGTAAAACATGAAATAATAAGTCTACTGTTAACTTTTCTGACATTTTAACACCAACAAAAGTATTTCAGACATGTGCATATTTAAACTTAAACACTGTACATATATTTCCACTCATGGAATATCAGCAGAATTCTTCCTTTGCTCGTTAACTGAAGTATTCCCATAGATTTGTACTTTCTACTGCATATGGAAAAAATAACTTGGTACTTGGGACCCTGACAATAAGTACATTTTTAAATTTTTGTCCTAGCAACTTAGTTATACATAGAGTTGACTGTTAGTGCTACATATGTAAAATAGGTCTAGTATGTAATTACTGTTTTGGCTGTCATACTATGAACCAGGAATGTCTGAACCACTCTTAAAAGTATCAAATATTTGAAACATGAACTTGAAAGTATCAAAATATCTGAAGCGTGAATTTAAAAGTATTGTTATCGCAGTGAAAAATTCAGTATAAACAGACAACACCACATCAATGAGTGTTTATTCATTATACAATAATTAGACTTGACTGTAATTAATAGACCTAGTATGTAATAAATGCTTTGGCTGTCATACTATGAACCACGAATGTCTGAAACATGAATCATTAAGTCTACTGTGCACGTGTCAGATATTTAAACGCTAACAAAAGTATTTCAGACATTCCTGGTTCATAGTGTTAGTAATATTGAATGTTCATGGCACAACTGCACATGCTGGTCTAAGTATGTGCCAAGTATGAAGGCATTTGCACTAATTTAGTGCCCAAAATGGGTACAAATGCTATGGGCACTGTTGTAATTTCGTATACGTTGACTCAACACAGACACTGGACTCACGTACGTCTAGTCTCTACGATACCTGTTTAATGAGTGTCTCAGCATATCTACATACTGTCGTACAATGATAATATAGAGGGCTCACTACATCCCCCGTTCTTTAAGTCAGATTATTACTGTCGTGAAATTATATTTTCTATTGAACATTAATGCATTAAGTATCTCCGTAGACCACTAACTTTATAATAACTATTTTAACAAACTCTACTAATACTACTAACTCTAACAAATGGATCAACCATATTGTTGTCAACATTATT
>NW_022732114.1:0-625 GCF_011630105.1 Anneissia japonica
TAACATTACTACCCCTGATGATGGTGATGATGCTGAGAAAGCAAGACTCATATGCCAAGTACTAGAACTCCAAAACACTTTGGACGGTGGGTAGTGCTCCACATGTTACTGTATATTAGAATAGAATAGAATAGAACATTTATATAGCGCCGGTATCCTCCAAATATGACGCTCATGGCGCTTCTGAAAGTGTTTCATCAGTTATATGAAGCACAGAAAAGGAATGTTTTTAGCTCTCTCTTGAAGCTTCCAAGATCCTGTGTCATTCTGATCTGGATGGGGAGACTGTTCCATACTTGTGCCGAGGCAACTACAAAAGAGCGTTCTCCCCACCTGGTATTCGATGATATTTTGGTGAGCAATTCATGCCTGGATGATGACTTATATGTGTTTACAAGATCTGCAAGATATGAAGGGCCATGTCCTTTCAGAACTTTAAATACAACCATAGCGATCTTGTACATGATTCTTTGTTGAACTGGTAGCCAATGTAATTTCTTCAAAACCGGTGTGATGTGGTCTCTCTTCTTTGCGAAGGTCACCATTCTTGCAGCGATGTTCTGAAGACGCTGCAAATGGAAGAGTTGTTGCTGTGGGATATTATAAAGGAGAGTGTTTCCGTAAT
>NW_022732115.1:0-1135 GCF_011630105.1 Anneissia japonica
TCTGTGGTTCTTCAGCAATGACATGTGCCTTACTTATTATTACATATTTATTTTTATTTTAAATTCAATATTTGTTTATATATTCCTTAAACCAGATTTACATTTATTTTATTGCATGGTATATTATGACCCAGAAAATAAAAAATTTCCACTGCTAAGTAAGTGCCACTTGTTACTGAATAATAGCTATGCAAAATGTATGTAGGCCATGTTTGGACGCCATTGTGAAATTATTATAAAAATTTAAGATTTATTGAGCCATAAAACATTTTGTTTAGAGAAAAAAGCAGGAACTTCAAAAGGAATGTACATAATCCATTGCTTTGTTAAGGGATGGGCCAATTTGTTGCAATGACCTTTGACCGTTTCTGACATCATTAATGATATGTTTGCATAACCCTTGATAAAAATAAATGTAGTGGTACTGAACAATGATATTTTATACTTAAAAATGCATGTATTACGGGTTTAGGATAAGATATGGCTACCGTATCTATTCTACCCCTACCACCTTGCTACTATATATAGAATTACCCTTTTTAGGTAAAAGGTCATAAAAAAAATTTTCCCATGGCCGAAATCCATCCAACTTATTTTTGAATGGTATTCCAGGTCGATATCAACAGTTTCCAACAAAGATCGCTTTGTAAATTATTTTTTCCCACTTTGGTGCTCCGTCTGCCTAACTACTATAAAACTTTGATTAGAGCATTGCTTTAGCCTTTTTTCGACTTATGCGTAAAATATAAATGGTTCTGTTTTGAGTTTTCATTTTTCATATGCAGGTCTCTGTTTTCAAATATAAAGAACAGCACCACCACCACCACCACTATTCTTTCATATAAATAATCCTATCTAACAATCATTCATTTATTTTAAAATAAAAAAAAGGCAATACACAATCAAGCAAGACTACATTAGCTAGATGCCAGGAGCGCAGCTTAAAAAGCAAAATAATATAAAAAGAAAAAATAAAATAACTTCTAAAACTCCGGAGAGTAAGTTTGCTGTTTTCTCTTCCTAGATTTTGCCTTTCAATACATTATAAACCCTGCAATGGAAGCATGTCATGTATGAGGCGCCATCTGTTAACTTATTATTTAGCAAAAAATAACATGGCTTTTTACGTTATATA
>NW_022732116.1:0-1241 GCF_011630105.1 Anneissia japonica
CCTCGGATGAGGTGGTTCCTACCAAAAATTGAATGCTATGACCATAAGAAGCATGTAAAAAAAAAAATGGTGCTTTTGTCCGGAACGTCCACAACCATCTGCTAAGCTGCCGGACTACTAGGCCTGTTTAGTCTCGTGTAAACTTATATCTGAACTTCTAATCCCAGATTCTACAACAAAGAACAGATAACAAATTAATTTTAAAATAATATAATCATAAATAATAATAATATTAATATTAATAATGATGATGATAACGACGACGACAATGATTATGATGATGATGTAGATTGATACAGCTTACTAAACACTTATTTTAAAATACTTAAAAATAAAAAATTAAGCCTGGCACTCACTATGACCTATGAACTCAGGGCCACGACGCGCATCCGGCTGAGGCTATCGGCACTGCCGAAGTGCGAAAAAAAGTTGCTGTTTTCTATCGGCACTGCCGCAGTGCCAAAAAGCTGCTGTTTTCTATCGGCACTGCCGCAGTGCCAAAGAGCTGCTGGTTTCTATCGGCCACAGTGCGAAAAAACCTCTTATTTTCTATCGGCATTATTGCCGCAGTGCGAAAAAAGCTCCGATTTTCTATCGGCACTGCCGCAGTGCCAAAACACTGCAGTTTTCTATCGGCACTGCCACTCGAAAAGCTGCTGTTTAATTATCAAATGGATGTTTTTATCTATAGATTATGGTATCAATAAAAAATTGGTTAGGTCTAGCCTAGCCTATAATATTATTAACATTATAATATATATGTTTTACAATTAAATTATAATTATCTCTAATTATTAAATATATACATAGCCTATATCTAGGCCCATACATAAAACAAAAAATAAAACAACAAAAATTTAAAAATAAAATAGTAGTAGTAGTAATAATAATAATAATAATAATAATAATAATAATAATAATAATAATAATAATAATAATAATATAATAACAATGCTCGAAATGAATAAATATTGATCAATTAATGAGATGAATCAGCATATATTAAATCAACCTGCGTCTATGCAAAACCTGTTTTTTTTTTTAAATAAAGGTTTTATCTATTTATTTCTGCTGTTTAAAAAAAAAATCTTATAAATTATAAGTTTATTTTCTATGATAATTTTATTCACATAATTCATGTTTTCAATGTTAGTATGGTTGATAAATAATACATAAAATAATAATAATAATAATAATAATAATAATAATAATGAAGGTGCTCGAATAATGCTTTAATAAAG
>NW_022732117.1:0-847 GCF_011630105.1 Anneissia japonica
CCCCATCGGGGAGAGCTGGCCCCTCCGTCGGGAAGAAAAAGCAATATTCGTCGGGGAGAAAAAAAAATTATATGTATTTTCTACATATTAGTGGACTATAAAATCGATTAAAAAGCCTTTGAAACCCCTAAACATTTTCGGGGGCTTCACCACCAGGACCACTTTCGACACCTTTAAGTCAAAGCTCGACCATGCCCACTTTGCTTTCGTCAGGAAAACCTGACCCCACTACTCCACTATTAATCACTAGAAAAATATTTAATAAGCTACCTTATTAGTCAACATCTTGTTTAACTCTTGAAGCGTCTGGTTTTGCTCGTCAAGGTCATTATTGCGTAGTCCGACTTCTTGAGCTTTGCCCACCCTCTCTGACATCTGTAGGTTCTCCAGCTCAAGTTTGGCAACTTGTTTGCTAAGATTGAGATTTAAGTCTTGAAGCGTATCAATTTGTTCTTCAAGACTTAGAGACTTTGCCTTAAAATGGCTGGCTTCCGATGCTCGTCTGCTGCTCATCTCAGCATCATTTTCAAACTGCATTAAAAAGGATAGAGGAAGTGAAATGGCTGTTCTGCATGTTTATGTGACAATAAAGTAACCTATTTTTTTTGTTAGTTTTTATCTGTTCCTTATATCTTGCTTTCTCCCTGATGCTATAAGAGTTTTAAGTTTATTTGTGTCATATTATATCACCGTTACGTTCTGTTAAAAATGATTAAAGAGGTTTGAAAATTTCATATCATTTATTTCATCATGTCTTTCCAAAAGAATTGCATTATGAAACCAGCTCTGACCTTTGACACCCTGTCTGTCATCATTTTGTTGATTTCCCGTAGTCTTGCATTTGATT
>NW_022732118.1:0-1951 GCF_011630105.1 Anneissia japonica
ACAAAAAAAAATTATATTTTGACAACTTTTTAACATTGTCACTTTTTTGAACAAAACTGCTTATCTCGCCGAGTTGAGTACTTAGTGCAAATTTTTGACTTTCCACCATATTTCGAGTACTTTTCCGAAGAACTTCAAACTTTCAATGGAATAGTGTTTGTTTCAGCCTATCTCACTTTGCCTAACAAAAAAAAACTTATATTTTGACTTAACTTTTTAACATTGTCACTTTTTGCACAAAAGTGCTTATCTCGCCGAGTTGGGCCCTTAGTGAAAAATTTTTGACTTTCCGCCATATTTCGAGTACTTTTCCGAAAAACTTCAAACTTTCAATGGAGTAGTGTTTGTTTCAGGCTATCTCACTTTGCTAACAAAAAAAAAATTGTATTTTGACTCAACTTTTTAACATTGTCACTTTTTGCACAAAAGTGCTTGTCTCGCCGAGTTGAGCACTTAGTGCAAATTTTTGACTTTCCGCCATATTTCGAGTACTTTTCCGAAAAACTTCAAACTTTCAATGGAATAGTGTTTGTTTCAGGCTATCTCTCTTTGCCTAACAAAAAATAATTGTATTTTGACTCAACCTTTTAACATTGTCATTTTTTGCACAAAAGTGCTTATCTCGCCGAGTTGAGCACTTAGTGCAAATTTTTGATTTTCCGCCATATTTCGAGTACTTTTCCGAAAAACTTCAAACTTTCAATGGAAAAGAGTTTGTTTCAGGCTATCTCACTTTGCCTAACAAAAAAAATTGTATTTTAATCAACTTTTTAACATTGTCACTTTTTGCAGAAAAGTGCTTATCTCGCCAAGTTGAGCACTTAGTGCAAATTTTTGACTTTCCGCCATATTTCGAGTACTTTTCCGAAAAACTTCAAACTTTCAATGGAATAGAGTTTGTTTCAGCCTATCTCACTTTGTCTAACATAAAAAAAATTGTATTTTGACTCAACTTTTTAACATTGTAACTTTTTGCACAAAAGTGCTTATCTCGCCGACTTGAGCACTTAGTGCAAATTTTTGACTTTCCACCATATTTCGAGTACTTTTCCGAAAAACTTTAAACTTTCAAAGGAATAGTGTTTGTTTCAGCCTATCTCACTTTGCCTAATAAAAAAAAATTATATTTTGACAACTTTTTAACATTGTAACTTTTTTACACAAAAGTGCTTATCTCGCCGAGTTGAGCACTTAGTGCAAATTTTTGACTTTCCACCATATTTCGAGTACTTTTCCGAAGAACTTCAAACTTTCTATGGAATAGTGTTTGTTTCAGGCTATCTCACTTTGCCTAACAAAAAAAAAACTTATATTTTGACTTAACTTTTTAACATTGTCACTTTTTGCAGAACAGTGTTTATCTCGCCGAGTTGAGCACTTAGTGAAAATTTTTGACTTTCCGCCATATTTCGAGTAATTATCCGCAAAACTTCAAACTTTCAATGGAATAGTGTTTGTTTCAGCCTATCTCACTTTGCCTAACAAAAAAAAATTGTATTTTGACTCAACTTTTTAACATTGTCACTTTTTGCACAAAAGTGCTTATCTCGCCGAGTTGAGCATTTAGTGCAAATTTTTGACTTTCCGCCATATTTCGAGTACATTTGAGAAAAACTTCAAACTTTCAATGGAATAGGTTTATTTCAGGCTATCTCACTTTGCCTAGCAAAAAAAAAATTTTTATTTTGACTAAACTTTTTAACATTGTCACTTTTTGCACAAAAGTGCTTATCTCGCCGAGTTGAGCACTTAGTGCAAATTTTTGACTTTCCGCCATATTTCGAGTACTTTTCCGAAAAACTTCAAACTTTCAATGGAATAGTGTTTGCTTCAGCCTATCTCACTTTGCCTAACAAAAAAAAATTATATTTTGACTTAACTTTTTGACATTGTCACTTTTTTGCACAAATGTGCTTATCTCGCCGAGTTGAGCACTTAGTGCAAATTTTTG
>NW_022732119.1:0-633 GCF_011630105.1 Anneissia japonica
GTTGATCGAGACCGCCGGAATGATGACGTCATCGCGTCACCCTCTTTGGATTGGCCGAGACCCCGTGACGTCATCGTGTCACCCTCTTTAGATTGGTCGAGACCACGCGACGTCATCGTCATTCGAGCCGTCGATCCTCGCTATATAAACCGGCGCCGGCGTCCCGAGATTCACAAACAGAAATGGAGGACTGCGAGACTAGAACAGCTACTGAATACATTGATTTCTTCAATGCTCTAGAGGACATAGGCTTCGAGCCGATGTCGGGAGACCAAGTCCTCAGGACGGCGATGATGACATTGGACGATCCCAACTCGCCCATGTACAGGGTGGAGAGTCCAACCGAGTGTTCGAAGGCGGCTGATGTGGAACAGCCTGCATCGATGGAAACTGCTGCGGAACCGACTGTGGAACTGGAACCAGTTGTGGAACCGGCTGTAGAACCGGTTGTGGAACCTGCATCGATGGAATCGGCTGTGCAACCTGCATCGATGGAAGCTGCTGCGGAACCGGCTGCGGGACCTGCAGCGATGGAAACTGCTGCGGAACCAAATGCAATAATCGACACCGTGAAGGGGAGTCTAAACAAACTTATAGACCTTTGCGGAGAAAACCTTCCTTATTCCCAGGCCT
>NW_022732120.1:0-951 GCF_011630105.1 Anneissia japonica
GGCTTAAGTGACTTAAGTTAAGTGACTTAACTTTACTAGAATAACGGTAAATTAACTTGCTTAACAGTAAATTCGGTTCGGATTACAAGGACACGATTACGTAACGTAGCATCTAAGCCAGCGTTGTTGTATTGTACCACCATATCATCCTCTGGCTGGCAACAACGTACTCCAACAATGCTAACAACAGCATTGAAGTAGTCTCATTAGTCTGGTTTTCAGAAATTATTTGTAATATTATGGGTAAAAACCAAGCAATGTCCGTTTTACGAATAGTCGGTATTACCAATGACCTTTGCTCTTTGCATCATCGACCAAATAATAACGTTAAAAAGTCCGATTGCGTACATTTTTCAAAGTGATAATGTATATTTTTCTTATAATAAAATCAGATTTGTTGTATTTATTTATTGACAATTCAATCTTTTCCATTTCTGCTATAATAGTCGCTATTAATTCAGTTTCAAAGAACTACCACCAACGCCAGTTATTAAAATGAGCGCACATGTTTACGATAACGAAATAAAAAAGTGTGTGGAAGTCAGCAACTTATTTGAAACTAGATTTTCGCAAGTGCATGTAAACAACACAATTGAGCGATCTAAAAACTACAAAAAAGGTCCATAAAGTATATAGATGTTTTAATGAAAATTAAAACAATATTTTGTTAAATGGAAGAATGCTAGCTAGCGATTAAAATAATTCGTTTTTTATCGAAGGTAAATTTAGCTAGGGCCTAGAGAATCTACTACAGTACTTAGATTGCGATAGAACACGCTGCTGCACTGGTCGGCTAGGTTAGGTAGTGGAAACTTACACTTTCTCTACAGTAGTTTACAATTTTTTTTAAACAAATACCACTTGGTACTAGAGGTTCGTAAAATAAAGTAGATGTTTTATTAAACAAGCCTTTCCACCGTGTGACGTCGACGGCCTGAAACTGGCTGGCTG
>NW_022732121.1:0-723 GCF_011630105.1 Anneissia japonica
ACTTATCATTTTTCCATACACAGAAAAATCTCTAAAGTTTAAAGAAATCTATAGTCATTAACAGACCCTTAGCAGTGGCATATCCAGGATTTAAAGAAAGGGGTTACTGAAAGAGAATGCCACTTAGTTCAGACCACATGAAAATGGACGCCTGGAAATAGAAGTTAAATTACCTTTTTAAAATGTTCTGATTTGACAAATTGAGTCAAAACATACAACGATTTAAAGTATTACTCAGGTGTTAGGCAATTTCTTCAGGATTCTGATAAGTGTATCCCAACCCTCTAAATCTGCCCCTGTGAATGGTGATTGAACTGCACTACATGACTGCACTGCATAACGATTGCACCACTAGTCAGAACCGCATTCCATACATGCACTATTCAGGAAAAAAACAAGGATTGTCTCCCTGTCCAGTGTACTGTATTTCCCAATTCACCACAAGAGACCTTTTACTGGAAATAAATCCTTTGACTTGTTTGGGTTATCCGCGGTGTATTTAACATTGTAGAAATCTAATCCAATCTTTTTAAATTCACTATAAAGTAATTTAAAACAATAATGTTTGATTATTGTACTTCTGGGCTTGCGTTCATCACACATATTTTCAGCAGAACATGTTTAAAGATTTAGATTGTTTTTATGTTGGTAGTTCAGCAGTTAAAATTAGATAACAAGTATTTCCTATGTAGAGGTGTAATGAATGTCAATATAATGTTGAAT
>NW_022732122.1:0-1427 GCF_011630105.1 Anneissia japonica
TGGTTCGTTTTTCGCATAATATATACTAAAGGAAGAGATTATGGCAAGTTTAGAAATATTGTCACTGAATTTTTTAAAAATTTATTGGGTTATTGCACATTTTCAAAATTGTTTTAATTGTTTTTATATTGCGGGGAGAAATATATTCACGAGAACCCACCTCAAAGCAAATCAGTTGGACATCATAGCCGGAGTCACTAATGTCCCCAATCAGAGGTGGATACTTGTTATATTTCCGAGAATGGGCCGCCTAAACACCCAGTTCGAAAGGAACTGTCAACTCGAAAATGACGAGTTTTTTCAATTCCTTCCAGAACAGAGGTCTGGGATCAGAGTTGTCGTTGCACACTCCAAGGGGAAGGTTGAACGGATGTTATGATTAGCGACTCCAGCCTCGAGATCAGATTTGATTTTTGGAGGGTTGCTCGTTTCATCAAAGCCTTTCGTTAAAATATTAACAATATAATTTAAAATATTATTATGTCTCCACGTGAGTCGGCCATGGTCCAGGGACTGTTTGCAGTTGTTAAGGACGTGGTGTAAAGTTTCGCGATTTCCACATGCCTTACACAAATCGGAGGTGAGTTTGCCCCAACGTTTTAAGTTAGTGCGTACTCTTCCAATGGTGGCATGACTGTTCCAGTGAAAGAAGGTCAAAGAAACGTCCCTGGACTAGGAGTCCTCTCACATGGCCGTTCCACATTGTTTGCACCTCATTTTTTAATTTCTTTTTTGCATTATTTTTTTTAATTATAAGAGAGGCTTCAGGATCTTTCTCCTTTGCTTCGATAAACCTTTGCTCACATTCCCTCGAGATAGAGATCTTTTGGTCCATGTACTTTCTCGAGCGATTCGACTGTCGACACAATTGTTAACAGTTTGATCACCTTTGAATCTCGAGGAGATATGAGCAGTGAGGTGCCACTCTTTATACAAAGAAGAAATCGAATCTATGCCCAGTCCTTTAGGCATTTTGACGAAAGCCAGTGTGCCAAGATGTGGGATGCCAAACCACTTCTTGATGTACCGATTGGTTAAAGCATCAAGCTTTTGAAGATGGGATGCACACACATCGTTGATAGTTAGATGGTATTTGAGGCTATTAAGGAAATAATGGGCATAGATTTGAATCTTGTATTCACAACGGATTGGAGAGCTATCAATTTTTTCGACACCTTCACTGATCTTTTCCTTTAGGTACATCAGAATCTTTATTTCTAAATGTGATCAATGAACCCAGGAATTTATGATTTTCGCCTTCGACTGATGTGATAGTGGTGTCAGCCAATCTGAAGTGAATATTCGTAGCTTTCCCACTGGTAATAGACAGTGATCTACACTTATTTGGTTTAAGTTTGAGACCCATTGTTCTTGTATAGGACTGTATCTAGATATAATTCTTTGATGAGTACGCTTGTTCGTTGAAA
>NW_022732123.1:0-586 GCF_011630105.1 Anneissia japonica
GGCAAAATAAAAGTCATAGTATAATGGTCACAGAATGCATCATAGCAAGATAAATAAAATAACAATTTAATCTCTAAAAGATTTAAATAAGACGTTCAGTCATAAGGACAAGGACAGTCATAAGGACAAAATTTCGTATCACCATAACCACATGATTCGTCATCGCAACAACCTACAAGGTGCATGTACAACTCTTGATTTCTATCACATACGTGGTATTGTCCATGAGTTAAACCTATGGTATTATGACTGTCTTTTGTTAGGAAAACAGAAGAAACTGGATTCATTGAAAAGAGATCGCCCAGTGAATATGACTGCATCTATTCAGAGAAATGTTGACACATCCAAACTTGTGGTTAACATTCCCGAAGATTTACTTCTAACGGATGATGAGAGGTCAGTTTTATCTAAAGGCCTGTCATTCATACCTCAACAGAAATGTATTGATGAATTTAATGTCAAATATGATCTGGAACAATATTATAGACGCCTAAGACTTAAAGCAGAGTTTCGTGATAAACGTTCTACAACACTCAACAAGGATGAATTCCAACAACTCAATCGAAAAAAATCTAATTGGACTCCT
>NW_022732124.1:0-658 GCF_011630105.1 Anneissia japonica
AAATAAAATAGATGGCGGCAGACACGTTTTTGCGAACGTGAGAAAACGGTTATTTTTATCTTTTTATTTTAATCCGAACCTATCCTGACTTTCGAAAAAACCCGTCTGCCGCCCTCAATGAACTTCCGAACGGAAACAACAACAAAAAAAATACAATCTCAGTCAAATTTCATTTTTTTTGTAATAAAATTTATTTTTTAAAACTCTGAAAAAACGGTAAATCTAATTTTTTTTTTAAATAATTGTAAATTAAAAACATTTGAAATAATTACAAATTCGTGACAACCGTAAACATTAAAGTACGGAATCACCTAAACACTTTCACGGTGTCGGGAACGTTCCACTCGGGTAACCGTTCGCGCACGTCCGACCTGCAGAGGCAGCAGCGAAAGGTTTTCAGGCTGCAGGTCCAGCACGTCACCATGTGTCCGCACGGAACCGTGCAGGCTTCCGCGAAGTCGTCGCAGCACACCTTGCATCTGTCGTTGTCCGTGAAAGTTTTCAACGACGGCCAGTTGAAATCTGGGAATCGCTCCGCCAGCAACTTGCCTGCGAGATCCGCCACAGTTTCCGGGCAACCGCACAACTCCACAAAATTTTTCCCGACTGTTAGAGTTTCCAGAATATTCTGTCTCTGCGTTCGTTTTCGACGCATGGC
>NW_022732125.1:0-670 GCF_011630105.1 Anneissia japonica
TTGAAAAATTCAAATTGTGCAACCGATGGTTTTGGTTTGCTTTTGTATTGTTTTAATGGGATGTTTTTGCCGTTTCTCGTTCTTGTTTTCCTTTTGAACAAAATACACCAATTTAGCTTTTGGCTACTAATGTATTTTTTATGAGTTTTTTTTTGAATAAAGATACCGATTATATATATTAACATGGCCGCCAAAATAATTAATTTTAGCCTATGTATTCATATTTACAGCACATATCACTCCAACTGAAGATCATTACCCATGTTTTCTATATCAGGGAGTGTCATGCAATCATCAGAAATTATTTCAGGTGGCGCCGCTATATTGGATTTCATGATGGCCGCCAAATTATTGCTATTTTTGTCAATATTTTTCACTACAGCACATAGCACTGTCAATCAAAGACCCTTACCCATGTTTTCGATATCAAGGACTATCATACAGCCATTAGAAATTATGTCAGAATGCCACCATATTGAATTTCAAGATTGCTGCCATATTAGATTTCAAGATGGCCGACAAATTAATTATTGATAACGTTGTAAATATCGTCATATCACAACACCTAGCGCAGTCGAAGATCTCTACTCGTGTTTTCGATATCTGAGAGTATCATGCAGATATCAGAAATTATGTCAGAAGGCCGCCATATTGAATTTCAAGATGGCTG
>NW_022732126.1:0-696 GCF_011630105.1 Anneissia japonica
GTTTTCATTCCCAATGCCCAACCCCAAAATTTTCAAAAACCATTTTTGAGAAACTGCTAACATAATGGTGAAAAGATTATGATCAATTTACCACTGTCCTCCACCATCATATCTATCACCATACCCACCCCCGTAACTTCTGCCACCGCCGCCGCCATATCTGTTACCACCACCATAGTCGCGCGATCCACCGTAGCCACCGCCTCCACCATAGCCTTGGTCGTACCCTCCTCTACTTCCTCCTCTTCCACCACCATAACCACCACCACCACCTCCTCTTCGTCCTAAAAAAAATAAAAATGTTCATTAAGTCACTTATAAATGAAATAATACACCACAGAAGTTATTTTCAACAGCCACAGTAGAACCCCTCAATTACGTACGGCACGGGGCCAGAGCCGTTCGTAATTGTTGGTATTCGCAAGATCGGTGTTGTACTTCTTACACTGGCATAAACTAGGCCTAGGCTAGGCCAACAGGACTACGTAGCTAAATCTGAGGGGCCTGGGCCTACAGTAGGCAGTTTCTAAGCATTTTGATCCCACTCTAGGCCAAAGACAAATTTGATCTTAATCGGACGTTTTTACCTTCTTAAATACCTAGACTGTGGATTTTACTCTAACATAACTTTCATAGATACTTGTTTATTATATTTATTGATCATTCAATAAAACAATCAATCACTATGTTGACTTT
>NW_022732127.1:0-543 GCF_011630105.1 Anneissia japonica
TCAAACTTTCAATGGAATATTCTATGTTTCAGCCTATTTCACTTTGCCTAACCCTAACCCTAACTTTAACTCTAACCCTAACCCTAACCCTAACCCTAACTCTAACCCTAACACTAACCCTAACCTAACAAAAAAAATTACATTTTTGACTCAACTCTTTAACATTGTCACTTTTTGCACAAAAGTGCTTATATCGCTGAGTTGAGCTCTTATTGCAAATTTTTGACTTTCCGCCATATTTCGAAAAACTTCAAACTTTCAATGGAATAGTGTTTGTTTAAGCCTATCTCACTTTGCCTAACCACAACCCTAACCCTAACTCTAACCCTAACTCTAACTCTAACCCTAACCCTAACCCTAACCCTAACCCTAACCCTAACCTAACAAAAAAAAATACATTTTTGACTCAACTTTTTAACATTGTCACTTTTTGAACAAAAGTGCTTATCTCGCCGAGTTGAGCACTTAATGCAAATTATTGACTTTCCGCCATATTTTTGAGTACTTTTCCGAAAAACTTCAAACTTTCAATGGAATAGTGTT
>NW_022732128.1:0-536 GCF_011630105.1 Anneissia japonica
TTAATATAATTACCCTTAGTAGCCATAGTATTGTATCAACCACAAATATGCACACACACACACACCTCTTTCCACATATACACACATGTAATTACAGTGCATCATTTATAAATATATATATATATATATACATATATATATATGTATATATATGTATATATGTATGTATATATATGTATGTATGCGAGTTGATTGGCCGAGCGGTTAAGTCAGGGGCACCGTGACCTTTAGCTCTAATATCGGCGTTGGTTCGAACGGCTCACTCGCCAATGGTTCCGGTGGTGGAATAAGTCTTCTCGGATAAGGACTTTAAACCGTAGGCCCAGTGTACGCATTTGGCTCGTGTGCACTTTAAAGAACCCGGTACATCATTCGAGAAGAGTAGGGGTTACCCCGTTGTACTGGTCCATTAAGTCCCCTGTTGTTAAATGGATATGCCACGTAGGACAGTGATTAAGTTCACTTATTGGCATATCCTTGGCCCTCGTGCCTAAAGAAATGAAATGAAATGTATATATGTATACATATATATATAT
>NW_022732129.1:0-602 GCF_011630105.1 Anneissia japonica
TTTGGACAAGTTCAATAACACCGGAATGGTATATTATTTATTTAATAATATTTCTCTTATGCGCTTTTTTTTCAATTCATGCTTCAATTTTGTCCCATTTTTACCCCCATAATTTCAGTCCATGTCAGTATGTGAAGCGTGACTGTGTGTCAGGCTATGACCCTAGGCCTAGTTTAAGGCGGGCCATAGGTAAGACCTCATCTCAGCCTGTTAGGCCTATAGTTTATCCTCTTTCCCTGTAGCCTTTGGTATAACTTTACCTATCTACACTTTATAACAGGAGGTACTACGCTGCTGCTGTTGTTGTAGATAATATACTAACATTTAATAACATCCAAGAAGAGTGACGTACATCACATAAGTCCGTGAGATTTCATAGGCCTACCGTAGGTAAACATAGAGCAATAATAGTAAAACTCGAGCGTCACGACATTGCGAAGTGTCTGCTCTTGTTCCTCGTATCGTACTCACTCGAGTCAATCCGAGATGGCCCGAGTGAAGTCTCATGCAAATATTTCGTACGGAAAAAAAAAATCGCTTCCCGGCAAAATTTCAATTTTTAAGAAAAATCTAATTTTTGTATAATGTTATAAAGATTTATA
>NW_022732130.1:0-502 GCF_011630105.1 Anneissia japonica
CATCGCATTGCGATCGGTTGTAGCAATTGCGACACCCAATCGCAAAGTAAAATCGTGTGTGAAAGCTCACGAATAATAGTCGATATGTAATCGATATCGCAACTGTTACCCGTTGCGATTGGGTGCTACAATCTTTATTACTCCCGATAACCACGGAATCTGATTGCAACGAATCACAACGAATTCCACAGGCACTGTTTGGCTGAGGTCAGGCAAAATAGGCCTAGCCACCGGAGTTCTAGGCCCTAGAATGTCAAGTTTGTTTGTGTTGGTCTGAATGCGTTCGTTGATTGCGATCGGGAGTAATCAGTTTTGGATTACCACCGATTACATCGCAACCGATCGCAAGAGAGTGTAGTCTGAATAGGGTATAAGCCAATCAGTTACACCTACTAATACAAAGAGAACTAGAGTGTCGCTCTATTAAAGAGCGCCAACTCCCCCAATATGCCTAAATACAGAATTCACTAAGGCAGGCGATTTTTTCTTTATGCTTGAGGGT
>NW_022732131.1:0-581 GCF_011630105.1 Anneissia japonica
TATATGTACAATATATATATATATGTAACAAGATTACGCAAAAACTAATGAATTGATCATTATACGATTCAGTAATAATAATAATAATAATAATAATATTAATAACCAAAGAAAGACACCAATACATTTTCGGAAGAATAGATCAAATGAAAAAGTCACGAAAATATTATATGTTTTACTCTTTGGCATTAAAGAAAATAATGGAATCCCCAACCCCTCGTATTCAGGCAGCATTCATGGAGTGACTGTTCTAGTTATTATTGTACCTTGGTAATTCGGAAATTCTGCCATCTAGACCCAAGCTTTCGTATCTGTAGATTTCGGGTTTTCCGAATCATTATCTTCTGGCTTTTCTTCTACTTCATCAGCATCAGCATCAGTTTTTATTTCTTCCGTAACAGGCTTATATATTGTTTTGCCTCCAGATCTAGGTCAAGGTAATAATATTAAATATAAATATTAAAGTCATGATGCTACAACAACCTGAGATTACAAACCCTCGTTATATCTTTTGTATATTGAAAGCATTTTAACATTATCTATAACCGTCTGGTTCGGGGGCGCTACCGAAAACGACTTAT
>NW_022732132.1:0-762 GCF_011630105.1 Anneissia japonica
AAATTAGTATGATGTCTACAGTATTACTGTGTTGTTGATAGTCTGTTACAGGGGCTTGCGAATCCCGATTTTTTTTTCAAATGCCGGGTGGGGGCAGTTTCAAAATAGATAAGTGAGTAGTAGCACATAACATTAATATGCATTGACATTTTTGAAATTTAGTGGTAAAACGGTGGGGGGTCATGCCTATACCTCCCTCTCCCCCACTACTGGATCTGCCCCTGTGTCACATTACTACATCAATGATTTGTGCACCTTCTGACACCATATACGTAAAAATAATTTAAATTTCTTTGGTGACTAATTACAATACATAATTATTACTTCCATTTACAAATATAGGCCTAAATCGTAAATCTACAAATACAGTTGCAACACTATAATTTAAATACAAATAGTAGTAGGATTTGCCAAGACTGTAATTCAAACATGGAATAATTATCAAAAAGTACCAAAAACATTTCAGAACTTTAGTGCACAGAGTATTTTTTGCATTTAAAACAAACAAGAATGGGGCGAAAATAAATTTTCGCTTGTTATAATTCGTACTAAATGCATCCGCTTGAACTGACATCCGCTTGAACTGTCATTCTCTCAAACTGTCATTCTCTCGAATTGACTGCCATTCACTAGCTGTGTGCATCATGGCTTTTACAAATTTCGTATCTACAGCTTGCAATTTTTAAATCTCAAAAATGGGTCACTGCGTATGCGAAACTGGATGGTGTAAAAAGCATACAGGAACTACTGTACTGAGCGTAA
>NW_022732133.1:0-1150 GCF_011630105.1 Anneissia japonica
AAATTAAAAAAACAAAAACTCCTGTATAAAGCAGTAAACACACGCTCCGCTGGGAGCCTATTTTTAAAAATTCTTCTCACCCAAAAATCTATTCATGGTCTTGCCCCACTATATCTTTGTTCGCTTACTGACAAACATGTTTCTTCCCGTTCTACTTGCTCTTCTCAATCCCTCAAACTTGTTACTCCACAAGTGAAGCATATTTGTACCAGTGAACGCTGTTTTTCATTCTCTGCTCCTAAACTATTGAATGCTCTGCCCCTTCAATTACGTATCATTTCTGATCCAAAAATTATTCAAATCCAGTCTTAAATCCTTCCTCTTCAAATAGGTCAACTTCTTTCTAACATCATCCAGTGACAAGCCAGTTTTTTTGTTTGCTTTAATAGGGGCTTTAAAATGTGTATTATTATTATACCTTTTTTTTTTATTATAACTATTCTATGTTCTGAAAATGTTTCTCTTCTAATATGCTCTACAATCTATTTAGTTACTAATGAGGTTTCGTCTACTTTCAGATTTATTTTCTGAGCATACCCTTGTTGCTCTATCTTGTGCTAACTTGTGTTGAAACATGTGTTGGTTAGTACTAACTTGTAATTATTTAATAATTCAACAAGTGCTTCTAAATATCGCCTTTTTAAAAATTACCAATTGCATTAGAATACTTTCCGTATTTGCATTAAAATCGCCAGCTGTTATAGTCTCTGTTGCTTATATTACTTAGTATTTAATCGATTTCCTATAAACATTTCTCTAATTTCAAGGATCGCTTCACTACGTTTAAGTATGTGAGCGTATGCACAAATTACTTCTAGTTTGTTTTTCTTGATTCATTTTTCAGGTTAGGATATGCAATATTTTCCCATGCCAGGCCTATCCGGAAGACGTAATATTTGGTGTAATTGTAAATTACTATTTTCCGTAGCTTTTTACTTTTTTCAACAGTGGCCCAAGCTTAAGTGTCTTGACCTATATGGGCCTCCCTCCATTTTTTGTAATAATTTACTGTACTGTTTTGTATTATGATTTAACGAATGGAAAATAAATTGAAAGATGATTTATGATTTTTAAGAAATCGACATGAAAATGAAAATCTATCTACATATATATGTATATTTCTACAGCTTACACTTACACTATATAAGAA
>NW_022732134.1:0-1286 GCF_011630105.1 Anneissia japonica
TATACTTTTTTAACCGGGAATTGATTATATAGGCCTACAGTAATTACATAAACTTTTGTTGTAAATAAATTTTAAGTGAATGCACATTGTTTTCAAACTACATATATGCAGTTCTAATTTGTGATTAAATATACTGTGAGTGCACTCTGAAAAAGTTTTCCTCCATTAGTGGAAAAGGGAGGGCGCCTTTTGCGTCTGGATATACTTAGCAACAGAATTGGGCGCCACGAAGTATAGGAAACTTGCATGGTTAAAAAGAAGGGCGTCGCCTACGTTGGGCACGATTTCCGCCTCATTTTTACAATGCGAGTGCTCTATCTTGTTGCTGCGAAGCAGCCAATTCATATTCTTGACAGCAATTTGACCTCTGAAAGGTCATTGTTTGTCAAAAAACAAAAGCCTAAGACGACTGAAAAGCGGAGTTTCCTTCTTTCGTTCTACTGGGTAAAATCTATTCCTTTAGGCGACGTTTGTAGACTAACCAACACGTACCAACGTCCGCATGTGGCGACGCTCGAGTATTACTATTCAGAGTTTTTACTATATTTCTAGGTTTCCTATTTCTACGTTTTAATCGGCCCATGTCTCAGCTACAATATTTTGAGGCCAATATTATTTACGAACCCAGTTAAACTTATTTACTAGCCTATTTCAGCGTGCTAATTATTACATTTAGGCGACGCTTGTTGTAGACTGGCATACACAACCAACGCTCGTTTTTACTATGTTTCTACGTCAGCTCGTCAGTGTTCTAATATAGACAATGGGTTGTGTCTCATATTATTTGTTATATTTTTATTATTCATTATTTTCACTTGACTCGCATAAATAATTTTGTTCGAAGAACATTTAATATGCAGTTGTACTTCGCAGCACTTCACTTGCAATTTGCAATTTCTAGTATTTCTAGTATCTTTGACACTGCCAAACAAAGAAGAAAGCTTTTATTGGCGCGGTTAGACGTCATGAAACGTCAAATGCTGATTAGCTAGGTCTACCGTGCGAATAAGACTCATAAGAGCTTATTCGCACGGTCTACCGTGCGAATAACCACAGTACAGGTTTAGTCTCCATTAACAGGCCCGTAGCCAGGAGGGGTTTTATGGTTCGGGCGAACCCCCTTTTCTAGCGAACCCCCCTGTTTTCTAGCGAACCCCTTCGAATTTTTGAATGAGTCCCACCCGTTTTTAAATTGTAGCCTGCGATACAAGCCTACGTTCGTAGAATATCTCAGCTTCAGAAGTTCGGAGATTTAAATTAAAACGCAATTCCAGCAAACCATGACT
>NW_022732135.1:0-522 GCF_011630105.1 Anneissia japonica
CGTCCGAATAACTGTATATATTTGTAATTGTTTAAACACATACGATTGTAGTTATAGTTGTTTTTAATTAAAAAAAGAAAAGAAACGTATATTTTTTGTCTGTTTACTCATTTACAGTTTTCGATCGACTATAACAAACGTGATGCTGTTGTAACTCGGAGAGTCTAGTTGTTTCTTTACACATTCTTACATAAACGAGAAGAGAGGGGAAATAATTGTACGAATAAAAATTATCTGCTTTATCAACACAAGCACACATACACAAAGCAATGATTTAAACGAAAGACGCATTGTTTGGTATGTCAACTACAATTTAATATTCAATAACAGATTTTATTAAACATTTGTACAGTTATAAACGACGGCTTTTTATTCGATATCAAAACGTGATTAAAGTCATCTGCATTTTGACAAAACGAACGGAGTTGCCAACAGGACCGCCAGCAGGATCGGAACTGTGAGGTCGGAGAGCGACTTTCGACGTCTGCGGCCGAAGATTTCCACGAAGTCATCCTGAAGTGG
>NW_022732136.1:0-791 GCF_011630105.1 Anneissia japonica
CAAAAAAAAAAAAAAAAAAAAAAAGGAAGAAGCCAGGGGCTTCTATTCAAGGTTTTACAGTATTTGAGTATAAATCCAGTGATTATCTCCTTTTTAGCTAACTAATGCTGCTAATTTAGTTATGTTGCCCTGTATTACATCAAAGAATATAATAAATTATATATTTTTTATTATTACTATTTGATTCCTATTATAAATTAATTATAAGTCAAGTACTAATTGTTAACTGGTTTATATTTCTGTTGTGCCTGTAGGTATTGAGACAATTAATGAAGCTGTGAATAAGCTGTATCATTTACCAGAGGAGGACTGGATTCCAGTTAGAGTAGAAGTAGCCATCTCCACCATTACTATTACCAATATAAAGGTATGTAGGTCAATTGATAATGGTGACAACGCTGTGGATAATAATTAGGTAATGGGGTTATTCACATTACGCCAAATGAAGTTATTTGAACGAATGTTAGTAATAGCTGTAATGATTGGCAAGCCTATTGAATATTATTAATAACAATATTCAGTATTTATATAGCACCTGCATTCATTTTTGAACAAATGTTGTTGATAGTAGATATAATGATTTGTAAGCCTGTCAAATATTATTATTATTAACAATATTCAATATTTATATAATGCCTTTAACAATTCAGAGACTGTGAGTCTGCATGCTTGCTATGTTATTGCTCATCAATGGATCAATATTGAAAAAAATTGCTATGGATATAGTTATCATCAAAATATGGTTACTTGATCCATTGCTGGGCTCTAATTGTATAAGTGGTTTTACTTAT
>NW_022732137.1:0-628 GCF_011630105.1 Anneissia japonica
TCATAACCTTTATGGAATAAAAATGCTTTGTTAAATTTTGGTTAAATGCAGTTTGTGGTAGCCTGATTGGCCTACTGCTACATTATGCTATACAAAAATATAAATTGTAAATTGTCAGTTATAAGTTGGGAATGTGTCATTGATATTATTGACTTAGGCATTAAAATGTCAAACTTGTTCCATTTAAGTTAAGGTATGGCAGGTTAAGCATCAGGTTCAGATTCAAATATATGGTGTTGATATACCATTATTACAACTAATATAATTGAATCTTCAAACTAAATTGCATTAACAGACCTGGATATGATAAATTGATAAGCTTACCCCTGCTGCAAATCCCAAACTTCCATCTAGTACTTTTCTCTGAAAATATAAGTGAACTGAAATTTAAATTTGTTTTTCTACATAATTCATTTAATTTGAAAGTTGTCTATGTATATACACACATAGGAAGGAACCTCAAATCAGTCATCTGAGAGTTTAGCCAAGAGGTCATGTTCCTGCCTTTTGCACTGTAGACCCCGGTTCAAACCCATCCAGCTTTAATTGGAATCAGCTCACTCTGTTGCTCGAATTACCCTTGCATGTGAGTTAGGAGGGATATTGAGACAATGTATCTGTTATACTA
>NW_022732138.1:0-1311 GCF_011630105.1 Anneissia japonica
AGACACCCCCTTATTGCCCGCCCCAAAAAATAACCTAGATTATCTAGTATTATCTAGTAAGTTAATAACGTGATGAAAGTAACTGTGAAGTGTTCGGCATTGTGGTGGGCACAGTTATAGCAAACCCCTAGTCTTTTACGGCCCGACACTGATCACCTGTAAAAAGTAATATTAAAACTGAGAATCAAATGACATAAAAGCACTGCATGAAGGTTTTTGGAAGCACACTTGAAACATCAAAGCTAGGTTTTGGCCCTCTGTGTTCACCCTGGGGTTCAACTTAATAAAAGGGCCATGAATATTTGTTGGAAATCGCCTCTATGACCAAACTCACCCACTTAATTAGTTCATAACAATTAGTAAATCTGGCAGAATATTTCCAACTTTAAAACATACCGACCGTCATAAATACTCATTTTTACCATGTGCAATAAGAGTCTCTAACGAACACTTCAGTAGATAATCTCATCATCAAGCTTATCTACTGTATTACATTCCATGCCATATTCCTCTCCTGGACCTCATAATATAGTTCAACCTTGTTTAATTTCCATGTGTATATATTGTTATTCATATTTAACATTATATCTGTTAATTGTCGTCTTGTATTTTATAGTGTTCTAGTATTCGATTTCCACTGTTTGTTATCAACTCAAAGAAACAAATCTCGTATATATGTACTATTAGACCACTTTGGCCCTCCGATTGATTTTTATGCCCACCTCTACTCTAAATAAGAGTCTATTATATACTGCAAGGATGGAAGTGTGGGTTAATAAGGGTGGGTGGAGAATCATGAAATTAGCTTCAGACTGGATGGAAAACTTCAAGTACTAATACTATATAGTAATACTATATAATCTTTTATTACTTTTAGTAGTCAATATTACAACAGTTTAACAATGAGGTTCTATACAGGATTTAAAATTTATAAATGCCCAATATTCAGTAAAGTAGATTTCCCTACAATTAAAAGTCGTAATAGTACTGGGTTTAGGAGTTCGAGCTTCAACGAACAGGTTATTCCATCCGTAGAAGCCTTTTGATAAAGAAAGTTTCCTTTTTAGGAAGAGATGCCTCGGGTAAAACTCACTCGGGCTATATGAAATTAATTAAAAGCTTGAATTGTTAATCTTGTAAGGAATACTACAGTAACTTCACGTTTAATTTTAATTACAAGTTGAATTATATAAAATTCAAATTAAATGTCGTAAGTATATAGTTTGCCTATTTGCCTAATTTGGTTTAATAGAAAAATCTGAAAACTTTTTTATTACAGGAATGTTAAACTTGCCTTATTTACTCACTTGG
>NW_022732139.1:0-833 GCF_011630105.1 Anneissia japonica
TAAATGAAATATATTTAATGATATAGGCATATTTGCTACCATCAACCGTAACACATAATTTGAAATAAAAGTAGGCGTATCGTAGAAGAGAATCACTAAAGGGCAGGACCTCAAAAGTACTGTAGAAGTACAGAAATAATACTTCTGCTACAATAGCTGATCAATTGGGACCCTCAGTACATACAATTAAAGAATAATCGATGAAAACGAAACTAGATTTTAACTTAAAAAAATGAATGAAATTAAAACAGAAAAAATTAAACACATAAGTCTTGAAATAAATAGATTTACAGAAAAATTATTTTACATAAAAAACAAAGCAAAACCGAGATTTTAGAATAAGCATTGCTACAAGAAGAAATGGCCACAGTTGAAATTACACAAGATTTGATGAAAAATAAAGAGACAGAGAAAAGAGAAAGCAGAACGAGAGGAATACATAAAACAAAGTGTTATACGGTATTTAAAATATTTAAATATAACATGTCAAACCAAACAAAACACATAAAAAAAATTTAATCCTAATCAATCAAAATGTACTAAAACTCCACGTACCTGAACGTTGCATTACTAACTGATTTATCATGCAAAATGCATTCCAATAATATTCCCTCCTCCTCATTCCTCATCAATCTGACTGAACCCTGGCTGACCACTAGTTGCCATGACGCTAATTTTTCAGGGTCATCTATCTTGCGTACTTTAGTGTAGTATACATCTGGTCTTGGTACGTTGTTCAGGAAAGTGTTCACAGCCTCTCCTAGCCTCTGCGTCCAATCCATACCTGCAAACAAATGAAACTAAAATGACTATATTCAAAAATTGACTAGACC
>NW_022732140.1:0-1222 GCF_011630105.1 Anneissia japonica
ATTTTCGGAAAAGTATCAAAATATGGCGGAAAGTAAAAAATTTGCACTAAGTGCTCAACTCGGCGAGATAAGCACTTTTGTTCAAAAAGTGACAATGTTAAAAAGTTGAGTCAATATGTAATTATTTTTTGTTAGGCAAAGTGAGGTAGCCTAATACAAATACTATTCCATTGAAAGTTTTTAAGTTTTTCGGAAAAGTACTCGAAATATGGCAGAATGTCGAAAATTTGCACTAAATGCTCAACTCGGCGAGATAAGCACTTTTGTGCAAAAAGTGACAATGTGAAAAAATTGATTCAAAATGTAATTTTTTTTTTGTTAGTCAAAGTGAGATAGCCTGAAACAAACACTATTCCATTGAAAGTTTGAAGTTTTTCGAAAAAGTACTAGAAATATGGCGGAAAGTCAAAAATTTGCACTAAGTGCTCAACTCGGCGAGATAAGCACTTTTGTGCAAAAAGTGACAATGTTAAAAAGTTCAGTCAAATTGTAATTTTTTTTTATTAGGCAAAGTGAGATAGCCTGAAACAAATACTATTCCATTGAAAGTTTGAAGTTTTTTCGGAAACTTACTTCGAATATGTCGGAAAATCAAAAGTTTGCACAGTCCATGCACACAATTGATTCATTTTTAAAAGTTAAGTATTATAATTATTGAGTTAACTAAAGCAGTCCACCTTAAAAATTCACTGAATTGTTCGTATACATTACATCATTGTTGCAAAAAAACTGATTGTCTTAATAAGACTGTTTTAATGTAGTTGAATTGATGAAAACTTGTTGAAAGTTTTAATTTTCAAAAGGAGATTAAGGCATTATTAGTTATCTCAGCAATGCAAGAATATTTTGATTTAACGACACAGTTTAACGATATGGACATTTGTTATGACTGTTTATATAAGCACTTTTGTGCAAAAAGTGACAATGTTAAAAAGTTCAGTCAAAATGTGATTTTTTTTTTATTAGGCAAAGTGAAATAGCCTGAAGGAAACTCTATTTCATTGAAAGTTTGAAGTTTTTCTGAAAAGTACTTGAAATATGGCGGAAAGTCAAAAATTTGCTCTAAGTGCTCAACTCGGCGAGATAAGCACTTTTGTGCAAAAAGTGACAATGTTAAAAAATTGAGTCAAAATGTGATTTTTTTTTTGTTAGGCACTGTGAGATATCCTGAAACAAACACTATTCCATTGACAGTTTGAAGTTTTTCGAGAAAGTACTCGAA
>NW_022732141.1:0-945 GCF_011630105.1 Anneissia japonica
TCGTTTCATCAGTAGATTGCTTTGTAGTTAATTCTTCTGGTGTAGTTTGCTGTGTAGTATCGACAAAATTTTCGTCTGTTGTCGTCTCATCTGATGATTGCTCTGTAGTTAATGCATCTGGTGTAGTTTGCTGTGAAGTATCGACAATAGTTGTTAAATCGTATAAATCTTCGTCTGTTGTCGTTTCATCAGTAGATTGCTTTGTAGTTAATTCTTCTGGTGTAGTTTGCTGTGTAGTATCGACAGTAGTTGTAGATGTTAAAGTTTCTGTATTGGTTTCCTCTTCAGTAAACACACACCACGTCGTTGATTCGTTTATAGTTGTTGCTTCGTCTGTAGTAGCCTGTTGTGTACTTGACTCATCTGTTGTAGATTGTTGTGTAGATGACTTAACCGTTGTACATCGTCGTGCTGTTATAAAAATAATAATTTATTTTAAGAAATAAAATATTGTAAAGAAATATGTATGAAATATGATAGTATACGATAAAATGTATTGTCATAATCACAACTGTGACTTAAAAATTGGTTCTTTAATATATAGCGACCGTGAATTAAAATATAAACTCTTTCCCACTTGACACCATTCCATTAGTTTTGAAAGAACAGGGTTGTCTCCGTTTCATTTTATTAGTTTCAAACAACAACAAAAATAATACATCTGTTGTCGTTTCACCTGGTGATTTCTGTGCAGTTGATTCATCTGATGTAGTTTCATGTGTAGTATCGACAATAGTTGTTAAATCGTCTAAATCTTCGTCTGTTGTCGACTCATTTGATGATTGCTCTGTAGTTAATGCATCTGGTGTAGTTTGCTGTGAAGTATCGACAATAGTTGTTAAATCGTATAAATCTTCGTCTGTTGTCGTTTCATCAGTAAATTGCTTTGTAGTTAATTCTTCTGGTGTAGTTTGCTGTGTAGTATCGACAGTAGTTGTAGATGTT
>NW_022732143.1:0-503 GCF_011630105.1 Anneissia japonica
ATCCTTTTCAGTGTATAACCCGAAGAGATAATGAAAACTGATATATAAAGTAATAAACAATTAAAACATGAAATGCATTCAGGTCAGTCGGTATCGTCCGATTAGTAATCTGAGGTCTGTATCGATTTTTTAATAGAAAGTTAATTATAGTTAGTATATCCGATATTGTAACATGATGTTTATGGTTTCCAATTGGCTTTCAAATATGAAAATAGTACAACGTACTTTACTTAATAAAAACCATTGAAAACCTAAAATGTATTATTTCTGTTGTATTATTAATCACTTAATTGTATTGTACGAAATTGGAACTATATTATTAATATTAATATTATAGTTCCATGGTATATACCTTCACATGGAGAAACTGACCTAAGTCAAACATTATAGTTCCATACCTTCACATGGAGAAACTAACCTAAGTCATAGACTTAGGTTAGTTTCTCCATGTGAAGGTATATACCATGGAACTATAATATTAATATTAGTAATACTTTCAACTT
>NW_022732144.1:0-1052 GCF_011630105.1 Anneissia japonica
GGGGGGAAGGGAGAGAGAGAGAGAGACAATCGTTGGTAAAGTGCTTGCCTAATACAAACGAAATGCAAAGAGAGGGATTGAACCTCTGACCTCCAGTATCTTTTTTGTAACGGCACATACGAACAACAACTGTTGGAATGGCGCCATATAAATGGAACGATTGATTGATTGATTAATTGATTGTAAATGTATGCTTTCCACTTAGATACGTTATTTATTGCCTTGATATGTAATTCCAAATTAAAAGATGAAATAAAATAGGGAGAACTGAAATCTCATAATTAATTTCAATGATATCCACCGATCAAACACAAATGGAAGACGTTTAGGCCTATGCTATTTCGTAGCTCATAAACACAATACTGGTTTATATTAGTAAACATTATGTTTTGGACACATTTATGGAAAAATGACACGTCATTACTGTAAGTAGGGCCTAAGCATTATATTGATGGATAAACCACAAATTTTATTCGTATATGATGCACACATTAGGCATAATGGTTATTAAGTAATATATAATAATATAACGCATTATGTATGCCCTTTAGACATTATTTCACATGTGATTAGAAACAATTCACTTACGAGCTTGACGTAACGCACACTGAGACGCATACACACACGTTGGATTTAATATTTCTGGTAATCTCATAACATTAATTGGAATATACTAAAACTACGTTGTGTTGTGATATCAGACAAAATCCCACAGTGTACATTAGACCTACTGTTCATCTCTAGCAGTACAGCTACCACTTCCTGGAATGCTATTGTTGTTGTTTCAAGAATATTGACGATTGAATAAATACCTCAAATAAACAATTGGCCACGGCTAATATAAGATACAGATTTTTTTTAAATAGGCCTATTTAAAAAATGGAGGAAAATGGGTACATGTGATGTAATCATGTCTGTACTATATGGATAGTGTGGAAGATGGGGTTTGGATACTCCACTTATCAAATTCGTTCTATATAGTATAAATGTAGCAATGTGGCTCAGATCCAACCGCTTGTCAAAATGTATACAAATTCCTATCTTGTTACCTC
>NW_022732145.1:0-586 GCF_011630105.1 Anneissia japonica
AACAGAAAATAAATATATTAACTATAAACAACATTGTGTGTATATTTGATTGGCCGAATAATTTCCACTCGCAGATTCCACATTTTTTTAAATTTATATTTGTACTTGGTAATGGTTTCCGCCCAAAAATCTCCATACAGGAGATTAGACTGGAGGTTCGATGAAGGTGGTATACATTCATGAATTTATAAATAGAATATATTGGTCTTGCAAGAGGCAGTCTTAAATTTAAATTATTCATACTTGGAAATGGTAGCTGCTGAAGCTCATTCCATGCTTAAAAAATGTGAGAGGAGTTTGCCAAAAAAAATTCTGGTAGTGTAAAATTCTATGCTTCACGTTCTCTTACTGGTTTTGGCTTGGTAGTCTTCAGTGGTACTATTATAGCGTATTCAGGAGTTGTGTGACACTGGTATTCTTACAATAGTTGTTTTCTCTACACATGCACATCCACACACATCATACAGTACAACTATACAATCTATACATTCATGTTCACATACTGTATATCTGAGCACAGTGTATTATTACAGTATCTTTTTGATTTATATATAGGCCTATATATATAGGCCTATATATATAGACC
>NW_022732146.1:0-679 GCF_011630105.1 Anneissia japonica
TAACACAAGATATACCAGAACTAATAGAGTTTTCGGATGTTTGTGGTGACGATTTGGGCAAGTTAAAGATGAAATATAAGATGTCTGTAGACCCTTCAGTACCACCAGTGGTAAGACCACCAAGGAAGGTTCCAAAGCCCATGGAGGACAAAGTAATTAAAGAACTTAAACGAATGACAAAAATTGGCGTCATCACTTCTGTAGAATAGGGCAATAACATGGGTGTCATCAACGGTTGCAACAAGAAAAAAGAACACTGAAGAAATTAGATTGTGCATAGATCCAAGAGATTTAAATGGTGCTCTGAAGAGACCCCATCACCCAATGAAAACTGTTGAGGAAATAACTAGAAATTTAGCCACTGCCACAGTATTTACGGTCTTAGATGCTAAAAATTGTTTTTAGCAGGTACCATTAGATGAAGAATCTTCAAAGTTGACTACGTTCAACACTCCCCTTGGCCGATACAGGTATCTTAGAATGCCATATGGTATCAATAGTTGATCAGAAGTATTTCAACGCACAATGGAAATACTCTTTGAAGGATATCCCTGTGAGATACCGTAATTGTGGATGTCCTGTTGGTCACTGGTAAAGATCTAGACGAGCATGACAAGAATTTAAAGGAGGTGCTACAGAGAATTCAGAAGGTTGGACTCTACTTGAATAAGAACAAATG
>NW_022732146.1:739-1372 GCF_011630105.1 Anneissia japonica
TGCTCCTGAGAAGATACAGGCTATATGCGAGATGCCAGCTCCAAAGGATACACAAGCTTTAAGCCGTTTTCTTGGTATGGCAAACTATCTTTCGAAATTCATAGAGAACTTTAGTGAAGTAGCAGCACGATTAAGGCAGTTGTTACACAAAGACACGCAATGGTGTTGGCAACCACTTCAGCAGGAATCTTTTTAGAAGCTTAAAAGTATGATAACAAGCCCACCAGTCCTTGCATATTACGATGTGACCAAACACTTACCCTTACATGCGATGCATCCCAGTATGGTTTAAGCTGTGCATGCCTCCAAAATGATAAAACAATAGCATTTGCCTCACGAACCTAGCTATACCCAAGCAGCAATAATCTATACCATCGTACTTTACTGTACAAATATACCTTTAATAGTGAATCCACTAAAAGTTGAATATTTTCCTCAACTTCTGACACCATGTAAGTTAATGACCAGCCTGAGGCACTTCGTAGATTACTAGGATTGTTTATTGAGGTACTGACCGACATACATGTATGAGATGGGTAACGCACCGAGAGGGCGTGCTTCAAATAATTAAAATGTTCTACAGCATCCATTAATGCCGAATGTTGGCTATAATAGGTAACCGACAAGCGAGAC
>NW_022732147.1:0-479 GCF_011630105.1 Anneissia japonica
TCATCTCATAAAAACCTACAGGCACAGGTCGCAGATGCTGTTTCTTAACTATGCAAGTTTTAAAGAAGTAGCAGTTGCGATATTGTCGTTAGTTGCGTAGTACATTTTTGTTACCATGGTAATTTAACTTTGAATGAAGCTCATTGCCGTTAATGCGTGTGTTGCTCATTGGTAATTAACATAATTAAAAGTGATGTGTATAAGAGTCACCCGTTAATTTTTCACATCATCACCATAATTCTCATCGAACATCTCTTTACTTAAAATGTGTATAAATTATATACTGGCATTGCATTATGGCCACCATGGGTCCCCAAGGGCCTACTAGCTTGTAATTTCTAATTTTAAATTCCAAACATGGAATCATAACGATGACATAACAATTCAAAAAAATAAATAAAACAGTGAGTCAATTTCCAGTTAAATTGTAATTATTCTACATAAATGTATTTTAATGAAATCATCTAGATGTGTATAAG
>NW_022732147.1:527-792 GCF_011630105.1 Anneissia japonica
GACCACTGTAATTTACGGTGAAGCCTTTCCTGATAAGCTGCTTTTGCTACTATTTTAGTATCACACACTATGTGTGTAACATAGATTTTTAAAGTACAGTATATCTATCTATGATGTATGATATCAAAATGTCACTGCTATAAATTGTTAATAAAGGACCTTACAAATTGATCCAAGGATTTACTGATTTTAGTACTATCATTATTTTTTTGTTATTCCTTTAGGCCACAGCGAAGGAATTACCACAGCAACTTAATGGTGATGA
>NW_022732148.1:0-980 GCF_011630105.1 Anneissia japonica
CACATATACTGTATACACATGTAAGCAGCGAATGTAAATAAAATACAAAAAGAATACATCAAATCATACGCAGTCAATCAGAAATGTAACAGCAAAGGAAGAACAGTACAATTTAAAAGAGTGGTGAAATGGTCAAGCGTACCTCTCAGAACATTGCTATTTTTTCTCCAATAAAAGTACACTTCTTAATTTCCATGCCCGACAAGCGTACGATATATAGAATTTATCAAATAAAAGGGCAATATCGTTATTAAACATGTGTTCAGGATAAATATTATCGAAAAAATCGAAGCTTGCTAAGACGTATTGAAGTTTTGTATATTTGTGTAAGACAAGCATAGACTTGATGTGTAGCTAACAATAAATGGTTTATAATGAATCAGTTACCGGTACCGCATACAGTAATCCATTCTAAAATACTTAAAAGAAAACATAATGTATAGGCCTAATTCTTCAATAAAACATTAAAATATGAGTGAATTTTAACGCAGTTTAAAAAAAATTATGTGATGATGATGTGACGATAGATATACAGTACATCAAAATAATACAAAACATAAGAGGATGTTTTGTGCATACAGTACTATATGGATAGTGTTGTTATGTTTGGGTAGCGGTGAATTGACGTGTGACTATCAGGAAATGGTTTAACCAGGTTTAACAGAATCAACCAACAGTATACAGTAATTTACAATATCGTTTCTTGATTTCCCTAAATAGTGATATTTGAAAACCACATTTAGTGCCGGTCTTTATTTAGAGGGATTCTAATTGAAGATCAAAGCTGCTAAAGACCACTAGTGACCCCGATCCCGGAAGTGGTCTTTAATTGGAGGGATACGTCTATTTTAATTAATAAACACAAGAATCCTGTTACGATTTTTTTCAGGTCAGAAATTGGCATCAAAAAGTAGTAAAAAAACTAATGGGTCTAAATGAAACATTCTATAATACTTTGTAAAGGTCTTGTAAAAAATATG
>NW_022732149.1:0-548 GCF_011630105.1 Anneissia japonica
CTATGATATCTCTGTTTAAATCTAAGATATCTCTGTTTAAAACTAAGATATCTCTATTTTCATTCTTAATAGAGATATCTTAGTTTTAAATAGAGATATCTTAGTTTTAAATAGAGATATCTTAGTTTTAAATAGAGATATCTTAGTTTTTAATAGAGATATCTTAGTTTTCAATAGAGATATCTCTATTAAAAACTAAGATATCTCTATTAAAAACTAAGATATCTCTATTTAAAACTAAGATATCTCTATTTATGATTAAATGACAACTCGGCTCGCCATACACCAATCACAATCACAGTGATGTCTATCGCTGAAGCCTGAATTTGCATACATCACCATATATAAGAGTTTAAGGTCATGATGTACAGTACAGTATTTGGCTTTTGTTGAGAGCAGAGCTAGGCTTCGAGGGTTTGTGCATGTGGAAGAATAAGGGAAAACCTAGCTATATAGGCTCTAGAGTACACAGATATATACCGGTACTAGTTGTTAAAGATAGTTTATTGTGTGTGTGTAAAATAAAAATATGTATAAGTCAGAAACGT
>NW_022732150.1:0-652 GCF_011630105.1 Anneissia japonica
TTAGAGATAAATAATTGAAGGGAATCCTCTCCATGTGGCCATATAAAAAATATGTCGTCAATATAGCGGGTGTAAAAAAGTGGTTTTAATGTGGATGAGGATAGCAATTGGTTTTCGAGTCGGGCCATGAATATATTGGCGTACGAGGGCGCCATTTTTGTGCCCATAGCGGTACCTTTAATTTGACGGAAATATTTGTCGTTGAACTTAAAGTTGTTGTGAGTGAGTATGAATTTAACCATAGCCACAATGTCGTCAGTGTATGGAAGGGGGTGGAAAGAGTCAAGAAACTGTTGAACTGGTATCAACAAGGATCTTGGCTTCATAAGCGGTTATTCATTCACCAAATAAGATATATTTGTGATCCTATATATTTTCATTATCACTTAGACTTATTTTCATGAGGATGATTATTATGACGATTACTCATCTAGATGTGTATAAGAGACAGTCATAATCTTTTTATATCAGATTTTTTTTATATCAGATTTTTATCTATTTTTATTATTTCCATTATAGACCAATTTTATATAGACCCTTTGTCTCATTTTAATTACTGTTCTCTCAGATTCTCAGTATTACAGTTTACTTCCTTATTATTGTTTATTTTGCATTGTTGTTTGTCACAAGCAATTTTACCGCCAGTCCTTTT
>NW_022732151.1:0-953 GCF_011630105.1 Anneissia japonica
GTTCACTTACTTGTTGGCATTTTGCAGCCCTGCAGTTTCTGCTCCCTGCATCTTCATCCTTGGAGGAAGGAGATGATGAGTGTTGAGTGACACGGGTAGCAGACTTGATCAGGGATTTTCCACTATTTCGAGATCTGCTCCCACTCTTACCATACAACTTTCGCAGGCTGTAATACTGTTCATACTCAGTCAAAGCATCTGCCAGAGTAGAAACTTGCTTGTGAAGGACATATCTCCCAGCCTCTGTATCTCGACACCCAAGACAGAACCTAGTAGCAGCTTCCTGTCGGATCCAGGCGTTTGGTAGATCTTTGTATGCCTTTCGGGTCATGGTCTTGACTCGATCACCCCATTCGTTGACGGATTCGTCCTCACGTTGAGTGGCGGTCTCCAGTCTAGCTTGCAGGACGGCGGGCAAGTCTTCCTCCCCAAAGCATTTGTCAAAGGCCTTCAAGATCTTCTTAAAGGTGATCCTACGGTCCATTTCTAGGAGATTCACATAGAAATCAGCCGCAGGTCCCTCCACACACCAACAGAGTGTTTCGATTCTAGCTTTTGGTGAGAGCTCATACTCTTCAGTATATGCCATAAAGCGTCTCTTAAAGAAAGACCAGCTTCCTTTGCCTTTGAATATGAGATTCTTTGGGATGTCCCTCGGCTTGAGGGTACACACCTCGGGTCTATAATCTCCCTGTCGTGGCCTGTGTCTACGATAATCCTCCCATCGTTGACGAGGTCTACAGTAATCCTGCCATCGCTGATCATGCCTATAGTCTTCCCATCTTTGATCAGGTCTAGGATAATTTTCTCGACGCTGATCAGCTCTGACGTGTTCCAGAAAGGTTTGCCGACCTCGCAAAACCTCACTATCATCCTCATCAAAACTTCCCTCACTTTCACTATCACTCTCCTCCTCACTCTCACTTTCACTATCACTCTCCTCCTCACTCTCA
>NW_022732152.1:0-617 GCF_011630105.1 Anneissia japonica
ATCATCATCATCAGCAGCATCATCATTCTTAACACCAACGTCACCATGGTCGCCTTCACCATTGTGTCCATTTTAAATTCGGATTGTACCCCCTCTGAAACTACCAGGATTTTCGGATCGTAGTATATACAGTATATAACTTATTATCAGTTTTCTTTTTTGTTGTTTTTTTTTTATTACTCCACTAGCATGCAGCATAGTGGAGCTATCATCGAGGAATTTGCACCAGAATTAGCCGAACCACTTACACATATTTTCAACCTCTCTCTCTCCGAAGGTATTGTACCAAAGCGTTGGAAACAGGCGACTGTAATTCCAATACCAAAAAAGAAAGGCAATGTGGGACTGGATCAGATCACTCACCCCTTTGTTTGTTCGAATATTAGAACATTTTGTAAATAAGTGGTTAAATGAGGACTTGTTACCTATAATTGATAAACAACAGTTCGGTAATATAAAAGGTGTTAACACTAATCATTACCTAGTTGGGCTTTTACAGTATCTTTTATCTGGTCTTGATAAGCCTGGTAATAAGGCACGAATTCTGGCTGCTGACTTCAGCAAGGCTTTCGATAGAATAAGTCACCCAATACTAATTCAAAAGCTTTTGTCAGTCG
>NW_022732153.1:0-504 GCF_011630105.1 Anneissia japonica
GTCAGTTTCTTCATATCATTAGAATTGTTAAAGACAACTGCTGAGAGCTTATATATAGTCTTCTTATATTATTATTATGTATTTATTAAATAATAAAAATTGTGGAAAGAATCAAAGCTCCTGCATTTTGGGCTATTTAAGTTTAACATTCAAATTATTATTAATAATAAGTCAACCAACCTCGATAGTATAATCGTATGAGAATTTGGTTTACTTTTAACAATTGTATCGTCCAAGATATACCGGTACCTAAATGAAGTGTTTCTCAATAACGAACTTAATTTTAAATGGACGTTTATGAACTAGGCCTGTATCCGTGAAACATTTACACATAATGTATTTATTGCATACCTATGATTTAAAAAATGATTTTCGCAGTGAAAGTGACGTCACCATAAATTATGAACAAGCGTACTATTCATATCGATCATAGCTATCGAATTTATTATGTGATATGCCCAAATTTGGATGTAATATGCCCATATTTGGATGTAATGACATCAT
>NW_022732154.1:0-1552 GCF_011630105.1 Anneissia japonica
TGCACTAAGTGCTCAACTCGGCGAGATAAGCACTTTTGTGCAAAAAGTGACATTGTTAAAAAGTTTAGTCAAAATGTAATTTTTTTTGTTAGGCAATGTCAGATACCCTGAATCGAACACTATTCCATTGAAAGTTTGAAGTTTTTCGGAAAATTACTCGAAATATGGCGGAAAGTCAAAAATTTGCACTAAGTGCTCAACTCGGCGAGATAAGCACTTTTGTGCAAAAAGTGACATTTTTTGCAAAAAGTGACAATGTTAAAAAGTTGAGTCAAAATGTAATTTTTTTTTTGTTAGGCAAAGTGAGATAGCCTGAAACAAACACTATTCCATTGAAAGTTTGAAGTTTTTCTGAAAAGTACTCGAAATATACAGGAAAGTCAAAAAATTGCACTAAGTGCTCAACTCGGCGATATAAGCACTTTTGTGCAAAAAGTGATAATGTTAAAAAGTTGAGCAAAATGTAATTTTTTTTTTTGTTATGCAAAGTGAGATAGCCTGAAATAAACACTATTCCATTGAATGTTTGAAGATTTTCGGAAAAGTACTCGAAATATGGCAGAAAGTCAAAAATTTGCACTGAGTGCTCAACTCGGCGAGATAAGCACTTTTGTGCAAAAAGTGACAATGTTAAAAAGTTGAGTCAAAATGTCATTTTTTTTGTTAGGCAAAGTGAGATAGGCTGAAACAAACACTATTCCATTGAAAGTTTGAATTTTTTTTAAAAGGTACTCAAAATATTTCGGAAAGTCCAAAATTTGCACTAAATGCTCAACTCGGCGAGATAAGCAATTTTGTGCAAAAAGTGACAATGTTAAAAAGTTAAGTCAAAATATTTTTTTTTTGTTAGGCAAAGTGAGATAGCCTGAAACAAACACTATTACATTGAAAGTTTGAAGTTTTTCGGAAAAGTACTCGAAATATGGCGGAAATTCAAAAATTTGCACTAAGTGCTCAAATCGGCGAGATAAGCACTTTTGTGCAAAAAGTGACAATGTTAAAAAGTTGAGTCAAAATGTAATTTTTTTTTTGTTAGGCAAAGTGAGATAGGCTGAAACAAACACTATTCCATTGAAAGTTTGAAGTTTTTCTCAAAAGTACTCGAAATATTTCGGAAAGTCAAAAATTTGCACTAAGTGCTCAACTCGGCGATATAAGCACTTTTGTGCAAAAAGTTACAATGTTAAAAAGTTAAGTCAAAATATAATTTTTTTTTTTTGTTAGGCAATGTGAGATAGCCTGAAACAAACACTATTCCATTGAAAGTTTGAAGTTTTTCGGAAAAGTACTCGAAATATTGCGGAAAGTCAAAAATTTGCACTAAGTGCTCAACTCGGCGAGATAAACACTTTTGTGCAAAAAGTGACAATGTTAAAAAGTTGAGTCAAAATGTAATTTTTTTTGTTAGGCAAAGTGAGATAGGCTGAAAAAAACACAATTCCTTTGAAAGTTTGAAGTTTTTCTGAAAAGTACTCGGAATAAGGCAGAAAATCAAAAATTTGCACTAAGTGCTTAACTCGGCGAGATAAGCACTTTTGTGCAAAAAGTGACA
>NW_022732155.1:0-2250 GCF_011630105.1 Anneissia japonica
TGAAAAAGGAGATAGAGGCGAAAAAGGAGAACCGGGAAATGAAGGTTCAAAAGGTAATAAAGGAAACGAAGGATCTCCAGGTAAACAAGGACCGCTTGGACAAATAGGCCCACAAGGACCACAAGGGAATAATGGATCAAAAGGAGAAAAGGGCGAATCACCACAAGTCCGTAAATCTGCGTTTACTGCAGTACGCACCACTCACGTACCCACTTCAGAATCGATCATTCTGTTCACGTCAATGGAGATTAATGTCGGAGAAGACTTCGATAAGAATACCGGAAAGTTTACATGTAGAATTTCAGGTTTCTATTATTTCATGTTTAGTTTTTTGTCGATGAATGGTAATGCTCCGTATGTTAAAATGAAGTTAAATGGGCGAGATATCACAACCGTTCATCGTAGTGTCACTAGTGGTTATGATCAGTTAAGTTCTGGAGCAACAGTTCAACTAAATGTCAGCGATGAAGTCTGGCTGACGAACGAAGGTAGACAAGTCTATGGTAGGTCCGCTCACCCTCTTACCTTTACTGGGTTTATGGTATACGATATGAACTAACAAATGATGTACTTTGCATTTTTGATAGATGTGCAAGTATAGTTCTGTAGATTTTTTCGGAGAAAGTCTTGATTGATTACAAATAATAATAATAATAATAATAATAATAATAATTAATAATAATAATAATAATAATAATAATATTGATAGGCCTAATTATAATAATAACAATAATAATAATTATAATAACAATAACAACAATAATAATAATAACAATAACAATAACAGTATGTGACACTTATTGGTTCAATGCCGGCAAGCCGACTCAAGAGTGCATACAGTCAATCATATTAAACAATACCATACACCCAAGAAAATCCATTTTATGCAGCCACATCCCTTAAAAAATGTTTGCTATTATGAAGCTCGTGATTTCTATGTAAGTGGGGGAGGAGAAGGGGGTGGGGAGGTTTTCACCTAAATTATAATTGAAATAAGGAAACAGTAGGCCTAAAAAATAAGATGAATATATAGCTGATTGATTTAATAGTTTGAAATCGAATTGAGTAAGCAAAGACGTCAAGACAAGTGTTTGGAATTTGCTCAGATGAACACGTCATTTGTTGCTCTATGTAGTAAGATACAGATCGCATGAACAGTAGCTTTACGTAATGAAAAAATGGAATAATATACAGTAAGAATTATCTATTAGGAATATAGAGGTTTTAAAAACCATTCGTTATTGGAAATTATGAACTTGAATACCAGAACTTTTTCAATTCAACTTAATCGTAATTATATATTTAGAATAAAATTGCCGTACTTTTATAGTTTGGTATCTAATTAATGAAATTAGATAATGCAATTTATTGCAATTTATAGGTCTATATTTTCATTATTATTATTATTATTATTATTATTATTATTATTATTATTATTATTATTATGCCTATTATTATACGAATCATTACGAACATTCATGGCATGATGAATGTTGCTTGAAGAATAAAACATTGAATTGAAATATTGTAGTGTACGGGTTTCTGCCATTCCGTCCAACGCATCATGTGCGCATGTTTTGCAAAAACTTAACAACTGACCAATCAGAAGAACTTTAGGAAGAAGGGCGGGGCTTAGCCAAATGGCTGTCAGGGTGTATTACACTATTGAAGCAGACTCTTTCGTGATCTCTTAAACGTTGTTGTATACATGCCTGAAGTCTACATGATAATGATAATTGATGCCACTAGGCCTGCTGTCTGCGTTCATGTGATCGGTGTATGTTTGATTAAGTACGATTACACGAAGTAGAAATGTATACGTTGACATTATAAATATAAGTATATTATTCGATTATATCTCATGTGCACTTCCTCAGCGATAACACCTATAATACGTGGTTAAGAGATTATTGTAAGATTCAAGCCTTGCGTATGCGTAAAATCAGTGAGCATCCGCTTTTCCGAAATCGTGACTTGTTTTTTCATCATATTGGTGCAAAGTTTAAATCTTTGAGAATTAATTTTCCAGTTACACACAGACATATTATAATAATTATCGCTATGTTAAAGATACCCAGCAAAAACTTTTTCAAAGTATTCACCTTGGCGGAACTGACGTAACTCCTTCTCTTCTAATAGCAGGGGTGGCGTCAGCGGGAGAGGGGAAGGGCCCCACATCGGGGAGAAAAAAAAACCACACAATTTGTCGGGGAGAAAATCCATTAAATAAGCTTTTGAAACCTCTAATTT
>NW_022732156.1:0-1967 GCF_011630105.1 Anneissia japonica
CACTCGCTGTCCACGACAGGAACTTGTTTGTACTGCTGTATTATTTATTTTAATTAATTAGCCTATAGGCCTAGCTTATTTTTCATTTACAATTATTTTACCTCATTTAAAATGTCAAAAAACGATGTCCTCATTGGCAATACACACATGTGAAAAGATTGTTCATCAAATAATATTTTGTAGTCTTGATTTAGTAAGATAAATAATAAATATAAAGGAGAATTAACGTCCGTTGGTTGTAAAATTACCGAATGTCACATGTCTCTGAAGCAAAAACGCCCATAGAAATGCTGTCTCTTACAGAGTGCGCGCCAATCAGAACACAGTAAAGTGTGTTAAAGGTTAACCTCGTGGCAAATGTTGAAAAGCTGTGAGCAACAGTGAGTAAAAAGCGGAGTAAATGCGGTCTAGCATGACTAGCCTTAATTTGGTAGTGATTTCTATACTTCCATTTAGTATTGGATCGCTTATATGGAACGGTGTTTTCATTTTCTTTCGATTTCGATAGAGCTACTGTATACTGTCAACACGATGTGCGATAATCTAATGGTGATACCTGTAGGCCTACAGTACTGCATTTCATGATACCCAAGTATAGTTTATTACGTCCTTCTCCCACCCACCATTCATATTTAAAATAGGCAGGCCCCATTGTACACTGGAAACTCTACATTAGACCACCCAAAGGACCAGCAAATATTTTCAACATTTATATAGGTATAATGGTTTAATTTCAGTCATAATAGAGTACATGTAGGCCTATTTTTTGCTCTAATGAAAGTTTGTATAAAAAATAAATAAAATGAAACGCGAAATATAAAGATGATGCATTTAGATGAAAGTGCCAACACATAGGCCTAACTGTATTTGATTTTGGTAATACAATAACCACAGATAAAATTTGTGGTACAAAAAAATGTTTCCAGGAGGTTATTTATTACATTAGGCTGTGCCGCGCCTATAGCTACTGACTGTTTAGGCCTATACAAAACAATATTCAATTCGGGTGATTACAAAATCAAAATATTAACATTTGTATATTCATAGTTTTGAACACGTACGATCGCTCATTTTAAGAAGTATCCCGGTGTAAGTTAATGTCGCTGACTGTTTAGTTTCTTAATTCTATATGTAATTTAGAGTTCATATTTTACATGTTATGTCATTCCTGAAGTGGCGATGGTTCGCTGTTGTCATGGAAATAAATAAATAAATGTATTATCAACAGGATTGTCCTGCTTGTATTTCTGTAGAGTGCATACTTTTGTGTCCATCCTTGTGGCGATTTTTCACTGTTGGTTGCCTTGGATATAAATTATCAGCTGGCAATGCAGAGTACAGTGTTCGCAACTTCGTGTTGATCGTTGTGTGTGTCTGGTTTGATTCAACTGCGTTCACAAGTTACTTAACATTTTTTTTCGTTAGCAACAACAGGCCTTTATACACTTCAACGCAGCATTTGGGTGATGCGACACAATAAACTCATTAATTACACTGATTAAACTATCAATGCTCCCGTGATTACATTTTTTCGGAGTTCTGTTATGTTATTTTGTGTATATTTCAGACTCCGCAAGAATTATTTAATATTTCTGTTGCCATTAATTCCGGGACAATCAACAGACTGGACTAGTTGGCAACGTTCCAAAAAGGTCAGCTGACGCGCCAGTCAAATGAAATATTTGGTTTTTTTTACAGACAATAAAGAAAAAGAGCCAGAAATAACTGTTGTCGTGTTTTGTTTTTTATAATATCATTCACGATGTTAGTAAATATATAATGTGCAGTTTAATTTAACGTACATAGTATTTAATCATCGAGATATATTTTATGGTACTACTACTACTGTAGTTTGAATATATTATATAGGGAAGTACTTCCGACGAACCATGTGCTCTCGAACGTCGATGGGTTCACGCACGTCACTGTTCGTACAACTTGAAAATGGTACACTGTGACTTGAGTTA
>NW_022732157.1:0-823 GCF_011630105.1 Anneissia japonica
TTCATTGTAATGAAATAATATTATTAAAGAATTAAGACAATAGATTTGAAGACTGTAAGCAACTTAGGTGCTAGCCATGCAACTTACGTGCTGGTTTCTGAGTCCACATTGGTTTCCACTGCTACCAGTAGTAGTCTTAATTTATCGAAACATAATCTACAAATAACAAAAACAACAAAATTATTACAACACTATAACAATATCAAATGAGTATAGTTACTGCAAAAAAAAATTACTGAATGAACTGAATAAACCATAACCTCTCAGAATTTTCAGTGTACAAATAATTAGCGGATCTGTTGCCTTTTACTACACTACCATAATAAATATTCTTTCATAACAAAATTATAGTTCTTCAGATATAAAAATGATGGTCTTACAGTGTCAGTAATCGTGCAACAACAGAAAAAGATTTTTTCCTTTAAGTACATTTTTCAGATATTATAAAGAGAAACCTGAACTTGAGGGCTTTACTAAATAAAGTAGTTTATGAGACTTCTACTAGATTCAAATGCCCCTCAACATGGCTTTTAATGTCATCTGAATTGTTTACATATTCACTCTGAAAAAATAGCAAATGAAAAGTTATAATTATTGACTTACTTCTATATTCCTACAAACTACAGTTTTATTATTGGGCATGCAACAAAACTAATACATGAATAATTCAATTCTACAATTAACACTGATGATTTTACAACAGATTTTACTAAAATGAATATAAATTACTAATAATACCATATAAGGACATTAGGATAAAAAAGTGAAAGAAACATGTCATCACATGACATTAAGTACAGCAGTATACAGTATGCTCATCACT
>NW_022732158.1:0-256 GCF_011630105.1 Anneissia japonica
TCTAGATCTGTGCACGCTTCTGGATGGTTAATCAGCACAAACATTTTCTCCTTACGCACATCAATATGTGATTGCCGCTGCCGCCACAACCACATCCACCACTGCCGCCGACACCGTCATCATCATCATCATCATCAATATTATTATTATTATTGTTATTGTTATTATTATTATTATTAATATTGTTATATATAGAGTTCTCCTGCAGGTTGCACCTTTATTTTCAATCAGACGTTTGTTACCGTCCATTACGCCT
>NW_022732158.1:265-601 GCF_011630105.1 Anneissia japonica
TACGCCTGAATGACTTCATAATCTGGTTTAGAACATGCTATCTGGAATAGGCATTTTAAAACCTAATAATTTACCATCAAAATGTACTAAAAACACAAAAGCTCGCATTATATTACTTATCGAACACATATTTATTTTAATCATCAACTAAAATTTACAAAGACAATCTAAGATGCAATATCTTAACTGTAATCATTACGTTAAAAATTGTGTCCCTGTAGTACTCTTTGCACAGAGATATATTATATACTGTAAAATCAGATGACAAGTCTTTGAGGAACTTATTTAATGAAAATGTAGGGGATTGTCTCCCGGTGTACGGCCCAATCACCCCCA
>NW_022732159.1:0-631 GCF_011630105.1 Anneissia japonica
TACACTGAAATATAAATCAAGATAGACATTAACACTGTTAAATTATATACATAAATCATCAAAGAAAGGTAAATACAGTGTTCAACTAAAGGACATAATAATACATCATGTAGCAAGATAAAGGTAGTAGGCTAGATCACGCTGATGGTGGCAACATTGTGCTGCACACAGAAATATCCATGCTGTTCGCATTGTACTTTCCTGCTCTGGAATACAGCCTGGTTATTTTTCTTGAGCAACATTCACTTATACCCGATTCACACATACAAAAATCTACCAAAATGTAACAAAATGTACAAATTCTTACATTTGCCCAAGCGTGTGAATGCACATTCTTGTAAAACAAATGTAACATCCGTGTAATAGCTCGGTAATCTTTACCGACATCAGCGAGGTCTGTAAAGTGTAATGTAGTATTAAGGTTCAATGGTATTAACTTGCATAACCATTGGAATCGATACCCTTCACCTGATAAATGCCTTAAATTGGATTGACAGTTTTAATGGTCAACTTGAGTATACAGATAATCTAATAATATAACTGGACTTTGTATAACTTTACCCTATTCAGTTGGACTTGGCCTTTCTCACACTATGAATCTATGATTGTCACTTTTGAGCCTAAGCTCTGA
>NW_022732160.1:0-1247 GCF_011630105.1 Anneissia japonica
AATAGATCTCCGCGAGATTTCTCGTCGTTGTCGTCGTCGTCGTCGTCGCCGACGCGTACCTTGTTAGTATAGCTTTCGACGGGCGCACGAACTCCTTCTTCCTCTTCTTTTGGTTCCGGACGTTCGTCTTCGGCATCTTCTTCCAAGCGAAGTTCGGCGATCAGAGACACCAAGCCCTCGTGTTTCGACGGATCTGCAACCCCGTCTTTTTTCCTGTCGTCGGCCCCATTTTCATCGAAGTCGATTATGCTCGAGACCAGAACTTCGTTTGTCAACGAGAACACTTTTCCTTTCTTCTCGAGATGATCGCTCACGACCTTTGCGATCACGTCGCTGTCGAATCCGAATTCGGAGGCAAAATTAATCTTGGAAATCAGGGTTTCCTTCGTCTTGCGCCGCAACCACAAGCACGAACTCCCGTGTTCGGCGTGTTCAGAAAGAGGAAGGTCGTCCGGCTCCCATCGGCACAGCGATATTCCGCGGAAGAAACACCTGGCGTTATCTTCAAAACCCCCGTAGAAGAAACCCGCTTCCGACATCGACCTTCCGTCGGGTCTGTCGTGCGGCCAGTTGCGAAAGGTTTTCACCCTGTCTTCCTCGTCTTCAAATTTTGGAAAGGTAGCGGTTCTCTGCATAATTTCCTTTTGCATTACCTACTGATAATAGACTGATTTCTAATGAAGACAAATATGCACAATAACAACTTTATATTGTTTTTTTGTAATAAAGAATTTATTGAAGACAAAACAGAATATAAGATTTCGTGTTTTTCTTTTTTCTTTAGTACTTATTATATCGGAATATTTTTTTTAAAAATTCTATTCCGAAGACGGGTTGTACTTCAACATTTTCGAGAACAGCCAGTCGTCCAGTTGCTGTTCCAGTTCTTCGTCTCCGTAAACAACCGTGTCTTGGTCGGAAATGTCCTGTTCGTCCGACGATTCGACTGGAAGCTGAGAATCCTCCGGAAAGTTGTCTGCGAGGTTTCCTTCTCCGGCTGCTTGTTCGTCGTCGACGGGAAACCTCGAGAAAGGATTCCGTTAGGTTTCCTTGGCCGTCTGCGGTCTCAGCTTCTCTTCGTTCGTCGCCGACGCCAACAGTTTGGGAGGTGCTTGCGTCGTCGACGTCTTCGTCGTCGAACTTGATTCTTTTGGTATAAGGAGCATCCGACAGAAGAAAAATAATCAAAAAATAAAAATAAAGGTAAAATTACATCACGTCACACGTTACGTCCTCTTTGAAAAATG
>NW_022732161.1:0-877 GCF_011630105.1 Anneissia japonica
CGAACTTGGAAGCCGTTTCGAACGACGACCGATCTTACCTTCTGGCCGTGACGCGACCGACGTTCTACTGCCCACTGCCTTCTGAACGAGATGCTGGAATCTTCGTGCTGTGGAAAAAACAACGCAAAGAAGGTATTGGAGCAGGTGGTGCGAGCCCTGCGTCGGCTGTCGAGACCGCGGTTTCTACCACGACTCGATGGACGAGAACAACGTGCTCGTCGACTTGATCACGGACGACGCCGAACTCGGGTCTGCCGTGAAAATCGACAAGCGGAACCGATATGTGTTGGAAAGACGCTGCGTTGACTCGTTGACATACCTGCATCGCCGGATGACCGGAAGAGAATGGGTGCTAGACGACACAGATCCCCGAGATTATCAAAGTTTTTTTTTTTAAATGTTGTTCCTTCCCACCCCTCCCCCCAAAGTGTTTTGTATACTAATGTTAACTGAATATTGAAATAATAAATAAAAGACACATGAAAAACTATATGGTATTACTTTAATATTTTTTAAATTTGTTCTACGACGACTTGTCTTCAGTTAACTCTTTAATGAGCTTCTGTATTTCCTGGCACTTGTAAGTTCTGAAGTCTTGCTGGGACGGAACCTCGCCGCCGGTGATCTTGGAAGCCATGGCACTTTCAAAGCTCCTGCCTCGAAAGTGCACACTCGCCGATAACTGGGCACGACGTGACGATCGATTGAAGCTCCACTTCTTCGGTGGTGACGTCCTCCATCGTCGGTTCCATCGACGCCAGCGTTTCGCAGATGTTCTCGACGACCCGTTGCCGCTCTCGGACGCCGTAGAGTTCGAAGAGGCGCTCGCCCTTAAGCATCGGATGGTACTCGTCCGAGCGTTCGTCCGAGCTGCAGT
>NW_022732162.1:0-998 GCF_011630105.1 Anneissia japonica
ACTGGGTAATAAGAGAAAAGAAAGAGGGGAGGGGAGAGGGAGGGAAAGAGAAAGAAGAGGAAAAGAAAAAGAAAGAAAAAGAGAAGAGAAAAATAAAGACAAGAATAAAAAGGAAGATATCATAATGATCAGACTCACCACACCCTGCAACCCCTTCTCCACTTCAAAAACTGTCATAACTCCTTTGATCTATGCTGCCCAATGGCGTAACCACTTGGGGACAGGGGGAAAATATCTATCTTGGAAAAATCTTCCCCACCTCTTTATAAATGCCCTTTTCATTCCCTGAAAGTGCCTAAAAACTGTGCGCATTTCTTGTTAACATGGGCCAATTTCCTCTAAAAATTGCACATTTTAGGGAGTTTTGACTAATTTCAACGAAATTAGAATTCTTTTAAGTTATTTAAACACATAATAGTCCCAAACTCAAGAAAGAAAAATTTAAGATAGATCGTTTTAACCTAAAAGAAGGGCCTCAATGTGTATTGATGGTGAAAGAATATGTTTTCGTAATAAATGAAACTATGATGAAAATGCTTAGGCCTACATTTAGTTTCAAACACACGTGTGTGGCCTATATTATAAATAAGATAAGCCCTATGTCGTATTGTTTTCTATATGGGGAGTGTGGTGGGGTGGGTATGGTAAATTACTAACCGGGAACATAAATACCCACCCTGACCCAAGACCCCTGTAACGCGCCTGGTGTCTCGCCAATGTGTGCCCTTGTGCGGACAGGGGATGTGCCCCCCTCCCCCCTCTGAAGCTGGAAACCTTGTTTTTGCAAATTAAATTGATGCAATTTGCTATTATAGGCCTAATCAATAAATTCCTCATCAACCGATATAACCTTAAACATTCTTGGAATTGACATTCAGTGTGAAATGTGGCTCTCTTTGCAAGCACATCTAACATCTAAGGAAAGAAGAGCTTAGATTGGTACCAGATAAAATAATTTTGTTATCAACATTAATACATTATGCTAATTTTCATCTTTG
>NW_022732162.1:1099-4052 GCF_011630105.1 Anneissia japonica
CACCCCCCCCCCTTGTCAAATATTGGGGGGATATATCCCCCATCCCCCGGGATCTACGCCTATGAAAACAATTAAATTCGTTTTCGAGTCATTTAATTTCAGTTTATGTGCACGTATCCAGGAACGCAGATCTTCAATACATTTATTTAATTTACTCATGGCCAAGATCAGGTCGCCAGGTGATTTTGGGTGACAACTAATGAAAAGATGAAATTTATCACCCGCAACCCTTAATATATTTGTCATTCTAATGACAGACCCTTGTGTTACTCCGAATTTTAGAGAATATTTCTGAGAACATATTAAATCTTAACATTTTAATCAATACCTATAATATCCCCTATAATAACAAATATGCAGTCCAACTGGCTCTTCCCCTTCACGGCATCAAGGGTTTTAGGTGACCCCTCCCCTTTTGGTGTGATCATAAAATCGTATAATATAATACTGAGTTGTCGAACAGGGTAAAGTCATAAACTGTTTCAATCGTTAGGACCGACAGAATACAAGGATATGCAAAATGCAATTTAGGTATGTTGTTGTTATTTCGCAATGCATATAGGCCTATATCTGTCTCTTATACACATCTAGATGTGTATAAGAGACAGCTGAATAAATATACCAAAGTTTTGTAGATCATTAACGGCATTAAGATCACTTTATCCTGCATTCTATTTTTATGAATTTGTATATTTGTCCGATTGTTATTGGCCTAATTAAATCAAAGTGCAATTTAGAACAATGGATACTATATACATAACATTACTCTTTAATACATTAATTAAAATGATTTAAATAGAAAAATGATAGAAGAATGTAAAATATACATTATAGATCATGAATCCTAGGCCTACTCTATTTAATTAAAACGCAGTATACGACCTACAGATCGTTTTTAAGTCACTATACAGGCCCGTAGCCAGGTTCTTCCAAAGTGGGTTCTCTGGGCGAGGGGTACATTGTCGAAGCTCCTGTGCGGTTGGCGAAACCCACAAAGCCAGAGGAGTTTTGTGCTTTATCGGTCTAAATAATGCTATGAATAAGCAGATATGTTTGAAAGCGTCTGGGTGAGTCTGCAGTGCATTAGTTGGGTGGGAGGACTTGTTCAGGAAAGTGGTGGTTCGGAAGGGGGTTCTCCAGAAAAAAAGGGAGTTTGCTAGAAAAGGGAGTTCTCCCGAACCATAAAACCCCCTGGATACGGGCCTGCAGTTCGTTTATCAATCAATTGAGATCATAGGCCTTCATTTTGGCAAAAATAAATTCGTTTATTGTATGCCTAGATATGGCAGATTAGGCTTTTCGTTTATCATTCCATTAAAATCATGCCTAAATTCTGCAGATTAGGCTTTTAGTTTATCATTCCTTTGAAATCATGGCCTACATTCAACAGATTAGGATTTCGTTTATTGAGATCACAGGCCTACATTCGGCCGATTAGGCTTTTAGTTCATCATACCATTGAGACCAAGGCCTACATTCGCCAGATTAGGGTTTTAGTTTATCATTCCATTGAGATCATATATTAGGCTTTTCCTTTACCCCCATTGAGATCATAGGCCTACATTCGGCAGATTAGGCTTATCGTTTATCACATTCCATTAAGATCATAGGCCTATATTCGGCAGATTATGCTTTTAGTTTATCCCCCATTGAGATCATATGCCTACATTCGTCAGATTAGGCTTTTATTTTATCATTCCTTTGAAATCATGGCCTGCATTCAACAGATTAGGATTTCGTTTATTGAGATCATAGGCCTACATTCGGCAGATTAGGCTTTTAGTTCATCATACCATTGAGACCAATGCCTACATTCGCCAGATTAGGGTTTTAGTTTATCATTCCATTGAGATCATATATTAGGCTTTTCCTTTACCCCCATTGAGATCATAGGCCTACATTCGGCAGATTAGGCTTATCGTTTATCACATTCCATTAAGATCAAAGGCCTATATTCGGCAGATTATGCTTTTAGTCTATCCCCCATTGAGATCATATGCCTACATTCATCAGATTAGGCTTTTAGTTTATCATTCCTTTGAAATCATGGCCTACATTCAACAGATTAGGCTTTCGTTTATTGAGATCATAGGCCTACATTCGGCAGATTAGGCTTTTAGTTCATCATACCATTGAGACCAATGCCTACATTCGCCAGATTAGGGTTTTAGTTTATCATTCCATTGAGATCATACATTAGGCTTTTCCTTAATCCCCCATTGAGATCATAGGCCTACATTCGGCAGATTAGGCTTTTAGTTTATCATTCCTTTGAAATCATGGCCTACATTCAACAGATTAGGCTTTCGTTTATTGAGATCATAGCCTAGGCCTACATTCATCAGATTAGGCTTTTAGTTTATCATTCCTTTGAAATCATGGCCTACATTCAACAGATTAGGCTTTCGTTTATTGAGATCATAGGCCTACATTCGGCAGATTAGGCTTTTAGTTCATCATACCATTGAGACCAATGCCTACATTCGCCAGATTAGGGTTTTAGTTTATCATTCCATTGAGATCATAGGCCTACATTCGGCAGATTAGGCTTTTCGTTTATCACATTCCATTAAGATCATAGGCCTACATTCGGCAGATTAGGCTCTTAGTTTATCATTCCATTGAGATCATAGGGCTAAGTTCGGCATAGCTATAGGTTTTCGATTATCTCACAATGAGATGATTGGCCTACATACGGCCAGTGGCGGTGCCAGCGGGGTGGCAGGGGGGGATTAAGTCCACCCCACCGAACAGGTCAAGCCTCCCCCTCCCGTCGGACAGAGCTCGTCAGGCAGTCAGAACATAAAACATATAAAAATAGGCCCACACCAAGCCAACACATATCTTTCACAGTCTCAGGGTGCTATTTTCGGCCATCCAGAGGTTGATATTCCTTTTAAAAAATCTCATTTGGGAGGGGAACCCCCTCAAACCCCTTCCCCAAGCTCGAGCC
>NW_022732163.1:0-1249 GCF_011630105.1 Anneissia japonica
CAAAAATACAAATTCGCGACGGATCTTATGTCACCATTGAATTTGGTATCTTTGATGATGTAAGTTGTTTATCAATCAATCAGTCAATCAATCGATCGATCATCCAATCATTAATTCTCTCAATAACATCAATCTATCAATCAATCATTCACTTAATCATTCACTCAATGACATCAATTTATCGATAATTTATTTAATCAATCACTCAATTTATCGATTAATCTATCAATAAATTATTTAGTGAGTCATTATGTTATACTATCATTAAATTAATTAACTCAAGCCATTGTAATGAATAGGATTAGTATGATTTCTAGATGTATTATTACTATCCTATTTGTAAAAAGTAATATGAAATTGTTCAGATAGACAAGAAGGAGAAATAGTTTTAGGCCTAGATGAAGAAGACATTTAACGTTTGTTAGAGAAAAGACAATCACGATATACAAAAAGCACATGACTATGCAGTTTAGATACAATAGATTGAATAGTGTAGACCAAGGACTTGCAGCTTTAGGCATTTTATTAATTTAATACATTCCTGCTAGCTGAAACGTAGTAAGTCTACTAAATTATTGGTTAATCAATTTATTTTATGAAACCAGATGAAATTATTTGAGAATTGAGTACACTGCCGATTAAATTAAGTCTGGATTACATCGAGTTTCCATAGTAACTTAGTAGTCATAATAATGAATTTGATTTATTTTATTATTATTATTATTATTATTATTATTATTACTGCTATACCAACTTAATTAATTGGTTAGGCAATCTTAATTCTGTAACTACAGTTTGCTAGTCTGATATTAAATAATAATTATGCTAAGGTCACATTGTTATAATACAATTTTCCAATTTTTATATACATTAACTAAATTCTCTTCATCGGTAGGCCTACAAAGCTTATTATTATTTTATTATTGAATACATAATTTCAGAGGTTTTCTGACGGGTGGGGGAGGGGGCACAATATGAAGTTCACGCCGCCACGCCCACCTTCGCCCCACTATGGTTGGTGTAAATAATTGGTAAACAATCGAGCGCTCCTTTCCCCCATTCCTGGATCGCCAGCATGGGTGCACTCCCTTTCTCCCTTTCCTCTTTTTAACTCAAATTTTTCTCCCCCTTTTTTATTTTTCGGCTTGACCGACGGGGGGGTGGGTCCTCATCCCCCCCCCCCACTGGATCCGCCCCTGAATTTATTTTAACATTATTTATAAATAGAAAGCTGTATAACTATCAATGA
>NW_022732164.1:0-1178 GCF_011630105.1 Anneissia japonica
TATTGATCATGTTTTGGACAATTATAAGATGTTTTATTTTCATTATGGTAAACTTAAGTAAAGCCTCCAAATTGCACTTAACTGGCACACAGTATCTATAATATGTTGATAGGTAATTTCATCAAACACTATGCAAGTTTTGAAATTGAATCTTTTTGTCCAATCTGTTAATTACCGGGGGTAATACAGTAATGTGAAGCACTTAGAGGCCTTGTTGGCGTTATGCCCTATATAAGTCTAATAAATTATTAATTTAAATTTATTGTATGCTATCGAGGATCTGGCCGGATTTCCAACTCCATTGCCAAAACCTAATGCTGAATGGTAAATTGCTGACTCAAACGTTATTAAACCCAGTTTGCTGAGTACCACTTGTTCGAAATCCAGTGTACCAAATGTCAATTCATACAATTTAATATTATCTAAACAAATTTACTACACATTTAAAAGGTGCGTACTAAAATCACCTAATTAGACTTTAATCATACTATATATTAAACAGCTATTATACTTCCCACTAAAGCATAGATATATATGTTTATCAATTAAATAAATGCTAGCGCCAAAATTAATTTTAATCTTTTTATTAACGATCAAGCATGTACAAACATTTTTTGCACTCTATGATGGCTATTCACTGGTTAAGCAACGTAAAATGGTTAAATGCTTCAAATTTATGTAATTAGGAAGAAATATACATATTTTATCTTTGGAGATTTCAAGGCAGCAGAGGGCATAATAAAAATTTTTTAAAAACTTATTTTTTTCGGAAATTTCCATTTTATGTGGTGGCGGGTGTGCTTTTGGCCAAAAATGAAATTGTATTTTTAATCGAAATCATCAATATTTTCGTTCGGCGGGTTCGCTAAACAAAGTATAAAAAAAGTTTCACCTTAGCCCCTAGAATTAGTGATATACCGGTAACTATTGGTTACTGTGATATTACATTGTTTGAAAGATATTATGCTTCAAACTAATTTATTGATCATGTTTTGGACAATTATAAGATGTTTTCTTTTCATTATGGTCAGGGACGTAGCCAGGATTTTGAAAGGGGGGGGAGCCGTTATGCGAATTACGTATGACCCCGGCGGGGTCAAGGGGGCGAATCCTCCTGTGAAGTAGCGCAATCTGAACGTTCTTAGGACTGTTTGAGAGGATTAAGTGAAAATTGCAAT
>NW_022732165.1:0-621 GCF_011630105.1 Anneissia japonica
TTGAAAAAGCCAGATAGTATAAAGTGAGAATTTCATGCAAGCATGATTATAAACAATAGGCTAGGTGGGATTAGAATAAACAGCCTAAACAAGTAAACAGGAAGGCCAAAACTAAACTTTAGAGGCATGCCTCAATAAATAAGACAAATGATTTATCCAGAATAAATTGGAATGCCAAAGGTTTAATTTTAGTGTACTGGGAGAACGTTCCTAATATTGAATCCAAATGGTGTGGTGGTTTTAAGTAAAAGTTCCCAGTGATTCTCTTTATTGTTGCGATTTTTGTCGCTCCAATTTGCATTATGGTCAATTGTAATTACTCTGAAATTTGAAATTGAATGACCAGCTAAATTGAAATGTTCGGCTACTGGTTGATCAAGCTTAGATGTTCTGATAGCTCTATGTTGTGTATTCTCATACGGAGAGTGTTTTTTGTTTTTTCCGACATATTGTTTACCACAAATATTACAATATATGAGATAAATGACATTTTTGGTGAGGCAATTAATTGATTGCCTTATCCGAAATATGTGGTTTATATATATATATATATAGTTAACCTTCAAGAAAGTAAATGACTCATTCCAAAACACCCTGAACTCCGACATCAAAAAGATAAAA
>NW_022732166.1:0-916 GCF_011630105.1 Anneissia japonica
ACACTTTAAAATCAGAAAAAACAATGAAATTTCTTAAAAACAGGGTGAACACGAACACAATCGGGAAAAACATCTTATAAGTCCTTGGTCAAACTAAGTAAGGCAAATAATATATATATATATACATACATTAATGAAAAGATGAAAAAACCCAGAAAAAGGTAAATGTGTAAGAAGAAAATCAAGACGTTTTGATATTTTAAAATTGCTAATAATGTAAAGCACTAAACAGTATTTTAAATTTATCAAGTGTAACAGCTCAAGTAATATTACAATAACATAAAAAGGGTAAAATTACAGTTTTACATAAAAAAAAAGTATTTTAGAAAAAATGTGTTAGTTTGTTAATACCAATTTGGTATTATTAATAAAGCAATATTTCTAGAAAAAAAATTTTTACAATTATATTTAAATGCCGTTTTCCAATTTAGTTTAGAATCAATGGTAACGCCAAGGAATTTAGTTTCGTTGACTCGATAAATTAGATGGTTGTCTATGAATAAATTATAAAAATTTAAGCGTTTTTGCTATTGAATACAAATAGTTCGTTTTAGCGATATTTAATGGTAATTTATCAAAACTTAAATTTATCAAGCTTTAATTAACTCATAAGATTTAGCTTATTTTAGTGGGAAAAAATATAGGTGTCGTCAGCAAACAAAGAAGTGAAAAGGTTTAGAGCAATTTGGAATGTCATTAACGTAAATCAAAAATATCAAGAGGCCTAGAATGGAACCTTAATAGACACCACATTCAATGTGGAAAACATTGGAGTTTATCGAGTTAACGGAGGTAAATTGATCAGTACCGATATGATAGTGTTTCATATATTGAAGAGCAAGGCCTCTGATACCATACCGTAGTTTTTGAGTTTTTAAATAAGTACAAGGATCGATGGTATCAAAGGCCTTGCTAA
>NW_022732167.1:0-638 GCF_011630105.1 Anneissia japonica
ATGTGAAGGCGTACGCTAACGTCTTCTTCTTCGACGGTTGTCTCGGCAGCCGCGCGTGTACGCACCCATGTTTCCATGGACGTATAGTTGTTTACATTATTTGTATGCCTAGGCTAGGCTTACGCTGGCTACATAAAGCATATTATTGTTATACTGAATTATAGGCAAACTTTAATTTCAAGAGATAAGATTGTCAAGGATGAATGTATTATTAATTTAAAGCTAAAATACTTTCATTCATCATTATTGTATTGCATTATGCTATTTGTATTTTATGGTTATTTCACGTTTCAGTGAATCACGTACACGTACACGTACACGTACACGTACTCATATTCGTTGACGTTGTTCTTCTCGTATTCGATAGACGTCTCGTCATCGTCCCGTTACTACTGTACTACTGTTATACCATTTTTTCACCGTTTCATTTATCATCCTTTCTACGTTTGAACGATTAAATTTACATAACATCTTATGCTGATTCCATTGGTAGTAATTTTTAATTTGAAGTTGTTTCGCATTCTACACCCACCACCAGACAGAAAGGGCTAGGCCTATCCAGGCGCGCCTAGGAGGAACATTCTAGCGTTTATAACTTCTTTATTATACAATGTAGGACCACAGACTCAAAGGCTGGT
>NW_022732168.1:0-535 GCF_011630105.1 Anneissia japonica
AGACCGTTCTCGACGGATCGTTCGACGGCGTCGGGAGGAGGAACTTCTCCGTACAAATCTCGATCTACTTCATTCAAATCGGTCGCAAACATCGAAAACCACAAGTTGTGGCGTGCGTGTAGACCTCCGACGACACGCGGCCACTCGTCTTCGAAGTCGTAGAGCACCGGGTTTTTTAACCAACTTTGTTCGTTCCTATAGTTTCGCCATCTTCCGTTTTCGCATTTCCAGATTGAGATATCGCTGACGACGGCGATCGAGTTCGTTTTTTCGCTCGAGACGATGGAACAATCTTCGACCACGAAATCGTCCGGAGCCTCGTTTATGACGAAGGTGCTTCTTACCTTACGCGGGATTCGGCCACGGGGAATCTCGTTCAGAGCTCTCTCACACACCGTCACCCGCACCAACGAATTCTTGTTCCCGACGGCGGCGCCGAGCACCTTACCGAACATCAGAACCTCCAGATAGTTGTTGGTCGTTCGACGTTTGCACGCCTTGCACCAGAACCAACGGTGGACGCAATCGAACCTCG
>NW_022732169.1:0-619 GCF_011630105.1 Anneissia japonica
ATTGAATTGATATTAAATTCCCTGAACTTATACAATAAAAACAATATAACATGCATATCACAAAATATAAACATGAATTTTACATAATATACAATAGCACCAAAATCTTAACTAACTTAACTGAATAAAAAAAACCCAGTGAAATGGAATTAAAACAACAATAGTAACCAGTGCTCGTAACTAACTGCTTTTAATAACCCACCTTATGAATATTAATCCGGTGCTCTTAATTAATAACCCACCCTATGAACTGTAACCCAGTGCTCTCTTAATTTCCAACCCTAATATATTACTAACATGCGATTTCGTTTCGCCCTTCTCTGCGAGACGAATGTAGCAGGTAAGGAAGTGAGGCTCATGATTGAACATTCATGAGTATGTCTCTGACGTCATTGTAAGCTTAAAATCAAATCAAATCAAATATACTTTTATTTTCCATACAATAAAGTAGTAGGCCTAAAATATACAATAAGAATGCAAAAAAAAAATGAAACAAATACATTGTAACATTTAAGGAGGAGGGAAGCTACAGTAAGTTCAACAAGAACCGCCTTAAAAAAAAAGTTTTAAAAATTACCGGTACGTACCACTGTTTAGTTTAATCAGAGATAATAGAATC
>NW_022732170.1:0-1084 GCF_011630105.1 Anneissia japonica
TAAAATGCAACTCCACCTCCTTTTTTCAATTGCCTATCTTTATGAATAAATGAATAATTGGGTAACTGATATAACCCTTCTAAATAATTATTTGAAAGCCATGTTTCTGTTAGAGCAATAACTAAAAAATTAAAATTTAGTGAGAATATAAAATTGGAAATAGCATCAAATTTGTTTACAATGCTGCGACAATTCAAATGAAAAATAGAAAAATTGTTTCCTGTACATAAAGTAGGCATATTAAAATTAGATATGAAGTCTTCTGTGCAGTAATATTTTGTAGATTCAGTACTGTAGTCATTAACATCATCAATATCATCAGAAAATGACATCATGTATAATTGTTTAAGCAAAATAAAAAGAGCAATAAAATGTCAACAAATCAATAAAAATTGTAATATCCTAATAATAGTGACAGTAATAATAATAATAATAATACTGTAATATTAATAATAATAATAATAATAATAATAATAATAATAATGATAATGATCACAATAAAGATAAACAAACAAGTATAATCATGGAGCAATCCGACTCAAAAGATACGGAAAAATACATAAATTCATCAACAATAAAATAATTGCAGACGGTACGGAAGTATCGTGATTAAAACGACTGAAAAGAACATACCGTACGTTCCGTTACTTTAAATGTTACGTTAGTCAGTCATGTTACGTTATTGATCATGATACAGTTTGCCATTTATGTACAGGTTACCATTTTTAAATACCGCCTTCTTACCGTCCGAATACGCTTTCTGCATTACTCCTCTTAGCGATTGCTTTTTCTTGATATCAGCGGCGGGCAGATCTTGTATTACAAATACGGGCGAGTTTTTAAGTTGAGATTTCGCACGCTTAAGGACTTCATGTCTTTCTGGTCTGTATACAAATTTGGCTATGATATGTCTTGGCTTGTCATTGGGCGCTTTTGGTGGTTTTCCCGTGCGATGTGCTGTTTCAATATGTACATCCGGTAGACTAAGTTCATTAGATATAAAATCCTTGATTTTCTTAAGCACATTATCTTCTTTATTACCTTCAGGTATTCCATCGAAACGCAAGTTGAATCCACGAGAGTA
>NW_022732171.1:0-542 GCF_011630105.1 Anneissia japonica
CACTGTTCTTTTATTGACTGAAAGTAACTTGTAAGTTGTAAGTTTTCTTTAATTTCTGTGTGTTAAGTTTATTTGTTATATTTTATATCGTATTTTTCATACGCAAATTTGATCCCTGAATAAGAAGGGTGATATATTATGCACCTGTCAAACCTAGGCCTAGCTTTTTTCAAGAAATCATCGCACCACACGCACTGGATGCCGCTAGCCTAGTCTCAGAAAACAACTAGGCCTAGCCTTCTAGAGTATTCTTACAACAAACACATTCGAATCGAAGGTGCAGGAAAAAAAGACATAAATAGAACGATCGATTTATTGTTGTATGTGTTATATTGCAAGAATTGTAAGTACATTAATGTAAAAAAATCGTTATTTGTTCAATTTCAAAACAAACTTTCGATTAACAAATCACAAACATTCAGCCTCTATCAACACACGCATGATGCTCCGATCGAGATTGACGGCGGTAGCACGTAATTTTCGATTGTGAATTATTTATTTATGCAGTATTGAATAAAGAAGTTAATAATAAAAAAATAAAT
>NW_022732172.1:0-511 GCF_011630105.1 Anneissia japonica
AACACTGCAGACTATTTAGATAAGGTCAAAACCATGCTCTCAGACGAACAGACTTACGAAAAACTGAAGAACAATCCAACACTTACATACAAGAGGAAATTAACAGAAAAACTCAACACAATGAAAAATGACCACAAGATCACACCTTCCCAGAAGAATCTATTGTACCCCACAGCGGAGGTTACCCCTAGGCTTTAATGTACCCCCAAGATACATAAGCCCAATTGGCCCCTACGACCAATCATTGATTACACAGGGTCCATATGTTATAACCTGTCCCGTAGCTTGGCAGATCTACTAGTACCCATGGTGGGAAACTCAGAACACCACGTAGAAAACTCCAAGCACTTGGTCAACAACATCAAAGATATTCAGCTGAACCCAGATGAAACGTTTGTGTCGTTTGATGTTACATCACTATTCACAAAAACACCCGTGAAGGAGGTGCTGAACATTGTTAAGGAAAGATTATTGCTGGATGGTGGACTGAAAGAAAGAACAAACTTAAATG
>NW_022732173.1:0-1001 GCF_011630105.1 Anneissia japonica
ACACACGACAGACTCAAACATGGCTTGGGTCAGCCCTGTGTGACGTGGTACACTGATTATGAATAGAAGAGTGCACAAACCCAAAATGAGTGTGCTATGCAAATTGCAAAATAGTATTACATAAACAATGCGCCATCTTAAAATAAGAGTGCTCTACAAAACAATGTACTACCTTAGCAGCACAATGTAAAGGAGCGTAAATATTCCAATCTGCAGACAGTACCGTTTCGATCTTGTTAGATCTCATCAGTGCAGCTCAGGATTTCAAGAATGAAACACACGACAGACTCAAACATGGCTTGGGTCAGCCCTGTATATTTTACTAGGCCTAATAGTAATATACTATGAAATAAAAAAAAAACTACAGAATGTTAGGCCTAACCAAGGAACAGTTAAATTACAACTTTTCCCTTGACCTAATTAATGCCCTTAGTTTCGAGCTTCTATTTATTCAAGAATCTCAACTTCGCACTACTCCCAATCAGGCTGCTTAATTTCTCTTCATTGGCAATTCTCGTATAGGAAAAAATCGCCACCAACATGACAGGATTGCCAGAAAAGTATTAAAATTAATTACTATTAAGTGGCTCTCTCCAAAAATGTGTGTAAAAAACGAAAATTAAAAATTAAAACCATATAAAGATTTAAGAATTTATATTTTACATTCCATAGCCTGCTCATTCATCCGTAGGCCTATAATAGACACAGACATAAACCTAGATATCTGTATTCGTCATAAGTTAAAATAATTCATGAAAATCGTTTTCCTTGGCAGAGCAAATTACATCAAGAAACATAGATAGTTAAAAAAAAATCACGAGTAATAGGCCTACATTAATATTGAAAAACAAATGTCCTTTAACCTCAGGAGATAATATGCCTAGTCATGTTACATGGATACTATTTCTCTTCAGTTATGAATCAGTCTGTGATTCAGTGTGGCTATTTACCTTTTTTGTATATACACCTACATAATAGATATACACACACACACACGCACA
>NW_022732174.1:0-652 GCF_011630105.1 Anneissia japonica
TTTAAAACATGCAACATTGTATATGTTTACAGAACTGATGATATCGATAACAGGTTTAAAGCATTTCATCCTAAGTGGCAAGTGTAATTGCTGTTGGATGTGAAATTAAAAATAAAAATAACAGCAAAATAAGAAGATTGAAGTTTGTCATAGTCGTATAATAATTCATTGTCCCTTCATAAACAGAAACGTAAAGATGTGTATAAGAGACAGGAGTTAAATTGATCCTATCACAAAGTGATTGAGTATGTACATATAGTGATAATACTCAATAGTGAATACTGTTAATGAGTTTGACTAGTATCATGTGCTATGTTTATGCTGATAAACACTTTGACATCTAGTTGGACCAGCTGTTTGGAAACAGCACGTCACTGTACCAGCATGTGAATATTCCATGCTCTGTGTTTAAGTTTGTGTTTGCTGGACATTAATTATAACTGGACCATACTGGGTTTGTTGGAACAACAAAACAGTCATCATTGATGCCATGCAGGGGTTTCACCAGAAAATCAAAATAGACGGCCTATTTTGTTTTTCCAAAATGGAAGCCAGTGGGCGTGGCACTGAGCCGATGGCGGGCCACCCCCATCGTTAGTAATCCCCATCGATTATTGGTACGAAAACGTACATTCAATCAATAAATGTTGTT
>NW_022732175.1:0-1160 GCF_011630105.1 Anneissia japonica
CAATGAAAATATAACGTGTTTCAATAAGTTTAATTGTACTGTACTATGTTTTTTTGTTGTTTTCTTTTGCTTTAAAAGTAGGCTAACCATGTGCAGTACAGTATTGTCTGAATCTTTTCAAATTGGACTGCTTCACTGAGATTGCTGTGATCATAATAATGGACAAGATGATTTGCTAATGAATTTTGTTTTTTTAACTTTGATTTGTATTTTTGATGTACTGCCTTTTGATAGTACAGTATATATATTTTGATTGTATATTCCCCCTTTGCTTTGGATTATTCTTGTTTTGCCATTTATGTTGTGTTGCTTTACTTTTGAATGTTGTTCATTTCTTTACTCTCCAGTGCAATTTTTAGATAGGCCTAATTTTACTCTAATTTAATCAATTTCATATGTTCTTCAATTTCTGCATTCTGGAAATTGCAATAAAGTTTATTTGTATTTCATCCTTAAAAACAAGTGATTTATAGTACACTGTTGATCTCCACAATCTTCTAGATGCTTGGAAATGCAATTTTCCACATTCTGAGGGGTCTGTTAATCACTTTGAATTTCTTCAAACATGCATTTTCAGATTTTTGAGTGATGCGAATAGGCCTTTCATTAAGTGAAGCAGAGAATGGATGTCCCGATACTGTAAATTGCAATTGAGCTTCCGTGACAGGGTTCTGATCCTACCACCCATGATCTGTGGCCTACAGTAGGTGCAGAAGACCCTAAAAAATATATAGTGATTCTGTTGCTCAGGAAAGATCATTTATCTCTCAAGTGAAAAGCATTTGCAAGCACAAGAAGCTCATGACTGGCAAGGGCTACCATGACACCAGAGTCCAAGGGATGTAAAGAACAGTGGCACAGTTCTTATGTCCAGTGGAAAATCCCAGGCCACTTGCGAGGGCAGCGAAAACCTGGTATAAATAATGGCCAGTGCTGGTTTAAGGGCAAGAAAAAGGCCTGAAAAACAGCAGTTCTGGGTTTTGGCTCTAACTAGGAAAATTTGGCTGCGCTGCATTCTTTCCCTGTAAATCCACCTTTCATTGTATACAGAATTGGGATTGTCAAGTTTCTATTGGACCGCAGCTTCAATTTTTCATTTCTGTGACAAATACTGGCCTAGCAATATATTGCAAGATAAAACCTAAAGACTTGCAATTCTG
>NW_022732176.1:0-1286 GCF_011630105.1 Anneissia japonica
ATCTTTTATATTAATTTTTTAATTTATCAAAACAGTTCTTTCAGAAGCTCTATGTGGCAGAGAAACTTTACCAGTAATCTCCTTCACAGTAATAACAAGCGTTACATCTGATAAGAGAAAAAAAACTTTGAAAATCAATTACAATGACAAGAATATGGAAACAAATGAAATAAGGCAGGAATGTTCTATATATTTTTTTAAGATTGCTATAGGGGAGCAGATCTTTTATATTAATTTTTTAATTTATCAAAACAGTTCTTTCAGAAGCTCTATGTGGCAGAGAAAATATATATAAAATTCTAATGACGATAAAAGAAGTGTCCAAGATAAAAACTGAGGCCACTGGCAGGTCGTACATGCCGTTATTCTTCCTCCTTCGTTCCCCAGGGTGTAAGACCTTTTAACATCAATTTTAAAAGATGTAGTATGATAATAATGATGATGATGAGGATGATGATAAAAATGAAAAAAAAACTGTAGTAGTAGTAGTACTAATAATAATAATAATAATAATAATATTATTATTATTAATAATATTTCAATAACTTAAAAATATATTCTTTGTCTTAGTTTTTACCCTTTTTGCTGTTGTTTCTGTGCTTTGGTGACTGCTGTAATGTTTTAATGGTTGTTGTTTGATATCTCTTTTGTATTATAATTATTATATTTTACTGTACTTTATCTTGTTTTAATATTTTTACTGTCCATTGTATATATTAATGCGAGTACTGAATTCCCTATTTTGGAGTAATGAAATTTATCTTATCTTATCTTAAAAAAACCTTTGATCTTCACTTTAGACGAAAATCCAACATTAATATGTAATCAGTTTAGTAATCGGATTGATAAATGATTTATATATATCTCATCATGAGGGAAAAAAAATTAAAAAGTTGTACTCACCACCTGGAGTTTCACAGCTGTCACCATTGAACCCTGGTAAGCATTCACATCTACCAAAGATACAGAGTCCACCATTCATACAATCCTCACTGCATGGAATAGCTAACGAAAAAAAGTAAATATGAGTATAATTTGTTGGTCCCTAGTTTTGAGGTGACATCAGTACACACTGTAAATAATATTGATATTCTGTATAAGAACAATTGTAAGATATGAATCATTTCAAGAACATTGAATTATTATGAACTTCATTAACAAAATGATTGCAACTTAAAACATAACAATACCATATAATATATACACAAAACATAAATCATTGAATGTTACCATTCACTCGTAAGTCGTATTCATCTCGGAAACGGCCTGCCATACATGTGTAAGTA
>NW_022732177.1:0-5891 GCF_011630105.1 Anneissia japonica
GTCAGTTAACCTACTGGGCTAAACTAGAAGGGTTACCCTCTTTAAAGATGGTTGAAATAAAAAATAAAAAATATATATACCCACTCTGACCCAAGACCCCTGTTACGCGCCTGGTGTTAGCGCCAATGTGTGCCCTTGTGCGGACAGGAGATGTGCCCCTCTCTGAATCTGGAAACCTTGTTTTTGCAAAATAAATTGATGCAATTTGCTACTATAGGCCTAATCAATAAATTCCTCATCAACCGATATAACCTTAAACATTCTTGGAATTGACATAACATTACTGATGTCGTACACACCATTCAGTGTGAAATGTGGCTCTCTTTGCAAGCACATCTAACATCTAAGGAAAGAAGAGCTTAGATTGGTACCAGATACAATAATTGTGTTATCAACATTAATACATTATGCCAATTTTAATCTTTGTAAGCGCATAAAGACAGTGCAAATTATTTCTGTGACAGTCTTTTGAAGTGTGTAAAGTTCCATTTTATCCCATACATAGTCAAAATATTGGGGGGGGGGGGATGATACAATGGACCATCCCCTGTCAAATATTCGGGGGATATATCCCCCATCCCCCGGGATCTACGCCTATGTTCAAGATTTAAAAAAAAAATGAGGAAAAAAGATGATACTCAAATTGTATGACAGTGCAATATCTGGCAATTTGGAGGTGCCATGATCATTAATTTTCATCCTTAAGTCCTGAAAATTCCTTGATCTACAACTCTAAACTATAGATGCGTTTTCATATATCGATTAAATAAGACCTCAAATTATCAAAAATGCCTTAGCTCCGCCACCTCGATCCCAGTAGGGTTTTCTCAATAGGCGCACCCCCCCCCCCCACTCTCTACAAATTCGCACCACCCAAGCTTAGGCCAATGCACATACTATTATAAACTAACTCTCGTTATGAGGCATTATGACTGGTATTAGAAAGATATGAAATTTTGTATTGTATTTTATTAGGCTGATAAGCAATGAAGAAATTATCTTCTTCATTTCTTATCTTACCTCATAATTTAGTTTAAATTTCATTTTGATCGCGGATTTTTATTTATTTTTTTATTTTTTTTAAATAAGATTAGGCCTACGGATAGCAATTATTTTAAATGTAATTGCCTCATGAAAGGCTCAATACCTATTTAAAGAAAAAAGAAAGAATGTTTGACTTTGGTTTAGGCCACAGGCCAATGATATGCCCAGCAGCGAACATAATCAGTATTGAAAGTGGCATATCAATTCACAAGACAAACATGAACACAAGATGCTCTGCATAAACTAAGTCTCATTAAGATGTTTAGGCAGTGGAGTTGTTTTGGTCGTGAGAAAAAAATCATGATGTTACCGTAACAGGATTTGAACCAAAAACCCTGTTTGGAAGAGAAACATCTTAACACCAAGCTAGTTAACGCCACTCCATTATTAAATCACGAGACGTGTGTATTCCCACCTAACAATATTACGTTATAAGAACGTTTATTAACGTTCAGTTTGGTGATAAAGACGTTATTTCGTAGAATCATATGTACGTAGTTATAATCTAATTTCACAACCTCACAACGTTTGAACGTTCTTACAACGTTGTGTAAACGTTATTGTGTGACATACCTAATCACAACGTTCGCGAACTTTATAAGAACGTTTTGTGTTTGCTGGGTTAACAGGTTGTTAGAACAAGTACAGATGCAGTCAGATGGAAACAACCTGATAGAGAGAGATGGGGTAAGAGGGAAGGAGAGAGAGAAAGTGTGTACTGTAGTATTAAGGTTCAATAATATTTAACTTATATAACCATTGTAATTTGTTTATTGATACCCTTCACCTGTTGAATGTTTCAACTTTGTTTCAACTTAGCATGAAGCCGTAATGTGTTTACTACAATTGTAGTATTGATATATTATTGGTCATTCTAAAGTAACAAGCATTCACCCCTGGGCAATTGGACATTTACTTTCCCACACAGTTGATTGGAACTTTTAAGCCAAACCTTTGACATTTCTAATATATCTTAATTAGAAGTTTCTTGACAAACATGCTTTTAAATCATAGGGAATGAATTTCTCTATTATCCAATTACAAACCCCCTTAAAATATGTGGGGGACCCCATGATCTACCTCTCAAGCTACAACTGCGTACACTTTAATATTATAACAACACTTGATTGTAACCTACCCACAAACAGCAGAAATAATGTATGTGCAAATGTTACAAAATGTATACAAACTTCTAAACAATGTGGAGTGCATCCAGTAAATTGTATGCCTTATAAGCAGACCTTAGAGGGCGGTATGTAGATTTTGACATCAACCACTTTCCTCGTTTTAAGGACATAGTGGGGCGGATATTTGACATTTTTGGTCAAGACGTGCACTTCTGGAAAGAAGGATGAAACTTTGTCCTAGGGGGTTTTTGAGTATGCCGATTCCAAAAATTGCGGGACCAACGATGTCACTCCAACTGTTCCCACCGAAAATTTGAAAAATCCGAATGGCCGCCAAAAAACACAAATTTTGCAGTTTAAATACTACAGTATAAGTGTCCATATTACAATGATCTTGGTGTCAATGTATATGTTCTTTGGTTCAAGGAATCCATTAAAACATTATTAAAATACATTAACGTACATCTTTATCGTGAAAATGCAAAATTTAATAAAATATTCAAAATGGCCACAAAAAAAATAACACAATTTTGGCAGTTTGAAGTCTCTAAGTGTCATATTATTACAATCTTGGTGTCAAAACCTATGTTGTTTCGTTCAAGGAATCCATAGAACATATATAAAACACCATAGCATACATCTTTATTGCGAAATGCAAAATAAATATTCAAAATGGCCGCCAAAACACATTTCTAGTATTAAAATGACTGCGAGTGCCCTAACTCCATGACCTAAAGAGATGTGTATAAGAGACAGATCTACAACTCTAAACTATAGATGCGTTAATTTAACGATGGCCCTGTCGTAGTAAAATAGTACTATTATATTCAGTATACAAAATGAGAGTTAAGAAGTAGTAGAAGAAGAAGAGGAGGAAGAAGAAGAATCGGTTTTTTTTGTGTTTTTTTTTTGTTTTATAATAATAAATGTGTTGAGTATATTGATGTAAAACACAGGAGAAATAACGGTCAGAGAGATGATGTTGACTTCAACGACGAGTTATTTATTTCGAATAGGAACTAGGAAATTATACCAAACTATATCTTAACCCCCAACTTGACCGGGCAATAGATGCCAGCACACATCAAGCTAGTAAAATAAAGTAAAGTAGTATTAATTATAAGATCCATATAATCATATCAACAATCATAAAAATAATAGTTAGTTAGCATAAAACAATAATAGCAACCATGAAAGTACAGCCATTGCGAGGTGCAACCACAACTGACCAATTGGTTCATTATATCTAGCATTAATTATGGCATTGAAGTTCGTAAGAAACCATTGGCTTAAAATTACAAAGTAACAAATAATAATTAATAATCAATACACCAATAAACCGGTGCACAGTGATAGTAACATAGGTTCCATTAAAGTACTGTAACTGATAATGATTCAACTGGCTTACTGCCTTTACAGAAAACATAAAAGGAAAGAATCATTAAATCAAGCATAAAATTAATTACTAATGTAAGAATAGCAAATAAAGGTGCTGTCTAACATGATTATCAAAGTATAATAATCATAACATCTCTCATATGTAACACTTCAATCACAATAATCATAAATAGGTACAAGAAATAAAATAACACATAGTTGTCATACACAACTATTGAATAAAAGTAAACAAAGGAACTTAATCCTACCTTGCACAAGCTTCATGCTAGGATGCAACTCTGTATCTCTGCATTTAGCCCTGCCTATAGCAAGTCCTGTTAATTAAAATAACATAGCACTTCAATACACGGTAATGCTGTAGCTGGCATGACCTTTGGCCTACATCCACCAGTTACAAAACTTGGTATTCTTTACAATATTAAACAATTTAATTCAACTATCATGTTATAATACATTCCATAATCTTGATGATCCTTACTGGTCCTGTATCACAAGATAATAACTTGAGTTACAAAATAACAGCACTAGAATACAGTATGCTAGCAATGTCTAGCAACTCTAGAGTCTAGCTAAGCATAATGAACTTCAAATTACAGCGCACAGCTGAGACAGGCAAATACCGCTCGTCTCCCTATAGTATGATAAAATCATAGATTAAAATCAAAATAAATCATTAGCAATACAGTTCTAACCAATAATATAAATGTGTTAAATAAATACAACATACCTTGCCAATACTGGCAATACAGTACTCTGATTTGACAAACTTATGCTTCTCAAAACTTTACAAAATGTTGACCCATTGACTTCTAGCATTGTTGCGCCACAGTGCCACAAACTTTCCTTAATTAGACGCGCTAATCCTCATAACAAAGAACCTGCGGAATCACACTCCGCGCTAAGATACGATTAACTTGATTGTATTCTTATTGAAATAGTAGTAACTCTCATATAATCAGGTCAAATATAATACAAATACAAAACACTAGTATAAACCATTGTTAAATAATATTATATAATAAAAAAGTATAAATTATGATTATGAACTACTTATTACTGCGTAGCAACACAGGGCTACACTAAAATCTACCAAAGCGTCTATGAAATCATTATGTAATATTACATAACTTTTATAGATAAACATAGTTCCACATGAATTAACCATTAATTTATATAGGAATTGCATCGGCATAATGAACAAGGAAGTAAATAAAAATCTAACATGTAGCATAACATATAAGGAGACGGGTAAAACCCGTACCTTACATTTAAATCAACACCAAACTCTACTTGTTTTTTTTTCTAGGCCCCTATTTATTTGTTATTGCATAAAAGTGACACGCCGTCTTCGGAGTTGACTATAACTATCACATAGCGTACGACAGCAAAATGATTTATAACATCAAACCATGCTTAATTTGTATTTGTAATTTGCTAAAAAAAAAAATCACGCTTAGGCCTGTGTGTTATAGTTATAGTAGGCTTATTAGATCTATATGTATATTGTGTGCCGATGCATATTTACATAGTTTAGACGTTTGACTGATCCCAGGCGAGAATTTTTTTTGGCTAGCAAGAACAAGCTTTAAAATTCTAACACTGTGTACAAAGAGGGAGCCGTCGCTCCCACGGCTTTTCCCACCCCTGGATACGTCCCAGAAAGATGGCTGTTTAGTCAGTTGCGTCATACCTAATAATTAAGAAAAGCACCTCTACAGTAAGTGTCCTGAAATGATACTCTTGACAGTAGAAATGCCTTTTCAAACAAGGGCTCCTCGACAAAATTGTTGGCTTCGTCCCGACGGGAGTAATGCTCCTTCTCCCCCCTAGACACCCCTCTTCTCACGAGTGGCGCGACTGTCGTTTTGATGATCTATAGTCTATTTTATGCAGTGGGTGGGCTACAAAGCATAGTCTGACACACCATTGACGACGTATACAACAAAAACTAGCAAAAACAAGTCAAACCAGTTACTCCTAGCAAAAATATAAACTTTGTGTTTAATAACAGTTTGAAAAAAATTCAAATAAAATTTTATTATGAAGTTCAGAGGCGGACGCAGGGTTTGGTGATTGCGGGTGCATGAAAGTTCATACCACCTCAGCCCCACCATGGTTGGAGGTGAGGTGCGAACGTTTTGAGAATATGGATTTTAGGTGCCAGGAAATTGCACTCTCAAACCTTAAAAAGCTTACCGGTAATTTATGTCAACAGTAGTACAACACTTATTTTTCTTAAGAGGGTGCAAAAGCACCGTCTGCAACCCAACCCATGCATCCGCCCTAAAGGTTACGTGAGTTTAATTATACAGCCGTTTAAAG
>NW_022732177.1:6327-8539 GCF_011630105.1 Anneissia japonica
AAAAATTTGCATTTTTCTACAGAGGTCAACCACCTTTTGACCTTTAGATACGTCAATTTCTGCACGTTTTCAATTTGAATGGCTGAAAATCTACAGGCTACATGTTGATACCATCCAATAAATCATGAGTTGTGAACCTAAATGCTAACCACTACCCCAAACATCGCCATACAAAAGTAATCAACAATGACAGTAGTACATTAATTAATTTATACATTTTGTTTGTTAATATCATTTTTTATATTCCATATGCTTATTAATAATAGAAAAAACTTTTGCTATCAAATCTACTCATAACTGTAAATTTGTAAACGCTTGTGAGTGAATTGGTTATAAATTTACAACTTTTCTTTGGAGGTCAATGACCTCTTGACCTCCAGTTACGTCAATTTCTGCCTGTTTCAAAACCTTTTCAATATTCCCCCTTAAAGGTTTTCAATTTGAATGGCTGAAAATCTACAGGCTACAGTACATGTTGATACCATCCAACGTCATACAAATCCATCCAATAAATCATGAGTTGTGAACCTAAATGCTAACCACTACCCCAAACATCGCCATACAAAAGTAATCAACAATGACAGTAGTACATTAATTAATTTATACATTTTGTTTGTTAATATCATTTTTTTATATTCCATATACTTATTAATAATAGAAAATACTTTTGCTATCAAATCTACTCATAACTGTAGATTTGTAAACGCTTGTGAGTGAATTGGTTATAAATTTACAACTTTTCTTTGGAGGTCAATGACCTCTTGACCTCCAGTTACGTCAATTTCTGCCTGTTTCAAAACCTTTTCAATATTCCCCCTTAAAGGTACGAATATTTTACAAAGTTTGGAAAATTTTATAAGTTATTTTATTTGCATGAAGCTACTGTAATAGGACTTTTCATATTTGTTGTAATTTCCTGTGGCGGATCCAGGAATTCGAAATAGAAGGGCCCAGTGAGGGTACTTTCACAGATAGAAGCCCTATACTGGGGCGGGCACGGCCCACCCCCACCTCACGTACGGGAGAAAAAAAAATTATATGTATTTTTTACATATTAGTAGACTCTGAAAATCGATTAAATAAGCCTTTGTAATCCCTGCACCACTTTCTAAGCGGCCTTCTAATCGAAGCTCGACCACGCTCACTTTGCTTTCGTCAGGGAAATCTGACCCCTCGTCGGGGACCTCTCCCCCTCCCCCCTCCGTCGGACAAATCATGACGCCATCCCTGATCTCTACTACCTCAGCCACACCATGGTTCGGGCTGAGGTAAGAAAATTTGTGATTATGGCACCTCTAAATGGCCGGAAATTGCACTTTCAGACATAAAATTTGAATCAAATTTTCTTTATATATATCTCCATTTTTTTTTTAAATTGAGTGGGTGGGCGGCTGGGTCCCCTTGAATTCGGCACTGGGTACTTAGCAGATGAAGGATCTATACCACGTCAGCCCCACCAGGATTTGGGCTGAGATAAAAAAAAATTGTGATTTTATGGCACCTCTAAATGGCTGGAAATTACACTCTCAAACTTAAATTTTTAATATAATTTTCCTTATATCTCCATTTACAACAAAATTTACAATTTAGCCCCACCCCCACCCTTGAATGCGCCACAGATTTCTGTCGATCGAAGTCGAGATTGCTTCCATGATCTCAATGACTTATTTATCATGATGGTTATCCTTGATAAGGTTCCCCGAAAAAAATCCTGATGGATCAAAAGTATCCTTCATATGTAGCCCGGATATGATACTCCAACTGTGGCGGATCCAGGAAGTCGAAGAGGGGACTCAGGGAGGGTTGGGGGCTGAGGTAAGAAAAAAGTATGATTATGGCACCTCCAGACTGCCGGAAATGGCACTCTCAGATTTAAAGTTGAATACAATTTTGTCTGTTTTCTAAATTTTTTTTTTTATAATTTTTGAAAAAAATTAGGAGGTTGGGGGCCCGTACTGACTGGTTCCCCCTTGAATCTGCCAGTGTTCACTATAACACTTGGCATAGCCAATCATTTTGTATCACAAATGATTAATTCCTAATGTCAAGCGAAAGATATTTTTATACGAAATATTTTTTTTTACTCAATACAGTTTTACAACCTATAACACATTAACTACAGTGTACTGTAAGTTCTGTAGTTAACCTTTAGTGAACTATTTAAAAAAAATGGCCTAATTAATTATCTTATTGTTTTCGTTGAATTAGATGG
>NW_022732178.1:0-521 GCF_011630105.1 Anneissia japonica
TTGGCCAACTTGGTGGTATGAGATTTGAAGTTAAAAACTAATGGTATACGGAGTCAGAATCAGATCTGGGTTTAGGGGTTTAAAAGTTCAGAGCGGTGGCGTGAGGCTGCCTTAAAGGTCTGGGATTTATTAATTTTAAAGGGGTAGTCACCGTTAAGAAAGTGTTTGGTAAGGGAAAATATGTTCTAAACCTACTGTTTCAGTAGGTTTAGAATAGAGCGTGGTAGAGAGGCGTTGGTTAGTAATATTAACTGTCACATCAAGGAAGGGAATGTGCGTGGGCGAATATTCAAGAGTCAATTTAATATGGGGATGAAAACTGTTGGCGTACTTCCCGAAGTCGAGGAAAGCATCAACACCATGGGGCCAAATAAAAAATATATCATTGATATACCTATGAAAAAAAGGAAGTGAAAGGGGATAACCAGAAAGTAGGTTTTCTTCCAAGTAGGCCATGAAAATATTGGCGTAGTTGGGGGCCATTCTCGTACCCATAGCCGTGCCTTTCACTTGGAGGAAAT
>NW_022732179.1:0-550 GCF_011630105.1 Anneissia japonica
ATTGTGGGCCCTGATGGGGGAGCGAAGATGAAGTGGGGGTACTGGCTCGATGACTAAGTGAGGGGAGCTAACTCGCAAAAATATTAGTCAACCAGAAATACAGATTTGAAACACCAAAGTTGGATGTAATTGCAACAAAACGTTTTCCCATGAATATATATATAGTTAAATTTTATCTCTACAACATACAAAAAGTTCACTAAAATACACCCACGGGGAAAGTGATTTTTATAGCAAAGAAAACTGAACTACTTCACTGGGCTGCTATGCTCTGCCTACGATAATGTGTGCAGTATCTAGGTTACCAAGCGCTTTAATTTGACTTCTGCTCCCACTTCTGATTGATTAACCTTACCTTACCTTACAGTCTGCGCATACTCTATTACTAAAAGTTACGTCACACGTCCCACTGAAATTTGTTTTTGTGTTGAATATTAGCCTAAAAGCCGTAATATTTGATTAGATGCTCAGTTATATGAAACGTTAATTAATACTACAGTTGGTGAGGCCTGCCCTATGCATGCCGACCCAGCTGAGACTCGGGAGTCGG
>NW_022732180.1:0-1673 GCF_011630105.1 Anneissia japonica
ATATATATATATATATAGTATAAATCATCAAAGGTACATATACGGTGTTTAATGAGGACATGATGGAACATCGTAGGCTACCCTATAGCTTTTCAACGAAAAATTCCTATAAAAAATCATTGTGTAATAAAATGCCTCCGACGGGATTCGAACCTGCGACCTCTCGCTGACAAGGCGAGCGTCATAACCACTAGACCACGAAGGCTTCGTGGTTGAACAGGTCCAAATACCCGTCGGGAACATTGTATTACACAATGCTATGCCTCAAGAGGGCGTTCGGCCAGATAAATCTGGTAATACGGCTAAGAAATACTGTCGTATATTATATATGATATTGAAGGAAGTTAGCCGTTAACACTGTTGAATAAATATAATATAAATCATCAAAGGTACATATACAGTGGTTAATAAGGACATGATGGAACATCGTAGGCTACACTATAGCTTTTCAACGAGTAAAGTCCTATAAAAAATCATTGTGTAATAAAATGCCTCCGACGGGATTCGAACCTGCGACCTCTCGCTAACAAGGCGAGCGTCATAACCACTAGACCACGAAGGCTTCGTGACTGAACAGGTCCAAATACCCGTCGGGAACATTGTATTACACAATGCTATGCCTCGAGAGGGCGTTCGGCCAGATAAATCTGGAAATACGGCTAGAAACACTGTCGTATATTATATATGATATTAAGAGGCCGAACGTGGTCTAGTGGTTATTTATTTGAGCTAGGAGAGTATTAGGATGAACGTTTTAGAATGCACCAAGATATGTCAAATTGTGTATGGTTGTTTTTTAGGGTCCATATGTACTTTAAAAGTTCAGTTGAATTGCGTTTATTTTGGATGGTTCGTGTTGTTAAATCTTGTCTTGAATTCGCACTCAGTGAGGCCTATGTATTCTTTTGATTCGTTTGGCGTTGACACTGTTGCTTTGTACATTACGCAACTAGTTAGGCATTTGCCGTCGAATGGACATTGGTTTTTAACTCTGCAATTGCATTGAGATGTGTTTTGTTGGGTTTCTTTTGGTTTGTTTAGTATCATTTGGTTGTGGGCTGATATTTTCTGTTTCATGTTCGGCAAAAAACTTACTTTAACATTGTTTTTGTTGAATATCTTTTGGAGTAGGTGTTGTTGTGGTGCTTTTTGATGAGGCTGAAGAACTTTCTACCGACGTTGGTGGCGACGTTACTGCTAAATGGTGGGCTGAACCATCTGTCTCTTTCCGTTTCTTTTTGGTTATGTCTTTTGACGTTCGAATTTTAATGTGTGGTGGTATCCGCTGACATTCAGTGCATTCTGGTAAATATGTATTTCCTTGTTGAATGAGTGCTCAGAGTCTTCGTTATTGATCATGGGTGGTTTTCGCGTTGATATACAGAGGCTTTCTGAAAGGTCTGTATGTACCCGATCAGAGATCAAAGGTGACGTCAAGGAAATTTACCGATTTTTGGTTAGCTTCTGCGACAATTTTGAGTTTCAATGATTTGAAGATTGATGTGAGATCTTTCTTAATTTTCTCAATTTGTGCTGGGCTGGTGTTTCGAAAAACGGCCAATCCATCATCTCTGTACAGCCCAAAGTTCCGAAGATCGTATTTTATGGAGATACAGTGGAGAGCTCCCCATTGTTCCATCAAAAGTGTCTGCAGACTTTTTTTTCATGGTGTA
>NW_022732181.1:0-878 GCF_011630105.1 Anneissia japonica
GTACAACAAAACACGTGTGCGTGTATAAATACACATTTTTAGAATGCATTCCTAACCGTGTACACGTGTTTTTTAATAACCGATTAAAAACACGTGTTTTTTTGCTCAGCAGAAACAGGCCCCTTATAACGTACTTGGTAACTAACTTTGGCGTAACGCGAACACCCTATCTCAGATCTATGGAAGCGACTAAGACGTCCTCTCCCAAAAGTGATTACTTGTCTGTGCCAATTAAATCGGCGCTTATCTTCCTTACGCGTAAATCGCGTAGAACGCCATCTTGTGTTTATAAGATCTTTGATGTGTTAAAACAATTTTGTTTAAATGCAATGCAAACCATGCATACTTGCTTTTTGTGCTCAAATGTTTTAATCAGTGAAGTCAGACAAACATAGAATAGCTATTTGAGCAAAGATAATACAAGTTAAAAGAGCAGCAGCAATTATAGCCTTTGACACGCGTGTTTACTTAGTATGAAACACTTAGTGAAAACACGCGTTTCGCGTGAAATAGTTTATTATTGAAATTATTTTATCTTTCAGAGAGTCAAATTCACAACTGTAACATGGGTATCGTTGTTGGAGTACTCGCTGATGTAATAGCGACTGCAGCATCGGCAGCAGCAGAGGCCGCGGCAGCAGCGGCGGCAGAGGCAGCGACAGAGGCAGCGGTAGAGGCAGCGGCAGAGGCAGCGGCAGAGGCAGCAGCAGAGGCAGCAGCCGAAGGAACAGAAGAGGCAGCGGCAGAGGCAGCAGCTGAAGCTGCTGCTGAAGGTGCCGGAGAAGGAGCGAAAATTGCAGCCACAGTTGCACGTGCAGTAGAGAAGCTGAGCAAATTTACTAAAGAGTTCTTTGGTATTGATGAAGTATTTAAGATTG
>NW_022732182.1:0-709 GCF_011630105.1 Anneissia japonica
TTATCTAAATCAAAAACATGTTCAAACATATTTAAATCTGTACATTTATCAAGTATATTCTTACAGAAATTTGTAATTTAACTCATTAAAATTGGATTTCAGTTGAAGCATGCAATGAAGTAGGGTATTTGGCCACCGATTTTCATTCATATTTATTACACGATGGAGGAATTTCATTTTAGAAATTTCATGCATTTTTGACAATGGAGCCCAGCCTAAATCACCATATAGAGCTTCTTGAGGTGCACAGCGAGGAGCTTTAAGTAGAAATCTGGCCATTTGTAGCTGTAGTTTTTCACTTTACAAGTATGCTACCATTACCACTAGCAATTGATCAGTGTGTTACTATATATGCAAACATAATAGTAATAATTATTAAATTGCAATATTAGTTACTATTAAATGGAATGTACAATAGTAATTCCCATTCCTGTGCAGTAGAAGTTAATAATATTAAATATATTAAGTACTCGTGTATTTTGTAAGTTGCTTGTGTTCCGGAATAGGCGCAATAAAATGTGCCATATTAGTTAATCTTTAGCTGATGCTAAGTACCAATGTTTTCTCTGCATCCGTTTTAAATTCATCTTTATTAATGACTTACAATTTTTGTTTACGTGGTGTGAACTAAAGTCTTGTAGGCGGTTCATGTTTCATTTCAAGAACCTGTTAAATAAGTCATGGTTTAATAACTTGCATGCAATATTTA
>NW_022732183.1:0-1117 GCF_011630105.1 Anneissia japonica
ATATGAATGAAACATGTAGGCTGCCAGGACCTTACCTTTGACGATTAGTGCCAACTAATTTTCACAAAAACGTGATGCAATAATGACAATAGTGACAACTTCATTATTATTGTTTATTTTCGGTAAATATTTTAGCTGCTCCAAATTTCTTTCCAATTCTTTCTTCTTTTGCTTATATATATAACGATACATATTTAAATGTAATCTAGAGCTACTGGCCTGTATTTGATATACTTCAATATTCTTGCTTTATTTAAATACCGGTATTACCAAATATTATAAACATTAACGATTACATTATTTCATATATATTTTTTAAAGTAAATATCTAAACTTTAACTTTAATTATAAACTCTGAAAGTAAATTTACGTAGATTAGATCCTGTCTCTTATACACATCTAGATGTGTATAAGAGACAGGTAAAGTGTCTTGCTCAAGGACGCAAGCGAAATGCAAGAGGTTGGGAAACCAAACCGTTCCCGACATTAATTATGTAATCATTCCTGATGATTATACTTTTTTAACAATAATAACATTTCCAATTTTATAATAAACTTTATTATAGCCGGAGTTAGTTTAGACATAGGCAAACCTTGCAAAAAAGGTACATTAAAAGACTTTCTATGAATGGATCGAACCACAAACTCCTTTAGACCAAAACCAGTGCCGTTACGATTTTTCTTCGTTGTGGTCAGGTGTGACCGCAAAGGCAACGATATATCGTTATCGGTATCGTTATCAGTATCGTTATCGGTGTAGGTGTGACCTGGCCTTGAGGCTGCTGTCACTCTGCTACGTATACTACTACCGCATAACAAAGAAAGCGACCCACGCGGTGCATTCTTAAATTTTACACACATTATTAAAATGTATTAGACGATAACATGACATCACTGACTGAACAATCTACCACCCTCGCATCGCAGTAACTACTGTGCTGAACTGGGCCTAGCTTTTAGGCCTCATGTTTTTGTGGAAAGTTAGACAGTCGTTATGTACCCGACAGTCGGCCTTTATATCTTCACTTGTCTTCAATTTGCATTGCAATTTGCAAATTAACAGGCTTCAGCGACTACAAAACTCTGCTGCACGCATACTAACATTTACTAACAGACG
>NW_022732184.1:0-875 GCF_011630105.1 Anneissia japonica
TTCATCCTCGTCCTGATTCTCATCATTTTCCTCATCCTCAAAATCATCGTCATCATCAATATCAACATCATCATTTTACATATCACCATTTTTGTGCTAACATCCAGCATAGGTGGATTTAGAGTGCGGCTGGGCTGGCCACCCTCCTTTCTCTTCTCCCCCCCCCCTTTTTTTTTGGAAAATTTGGAAAGTCAAAAAAAAAAAAAGAAGAAAAATTGATTGTCCAAAACGCCTCCAAGGTTATTTTCGGGCGTCTAGAAAACACAAATTGCATAGGGCATGACCCTGGATCTCCCCAGGTAGTGTTGACTCGATCAGCCCCACGCTCGGGACCCCATTTTGAACATCTCCGGATCCACCCTTACCCAGGATAGCAATTAATTGCTCTTCTTGCCGTTGAAAGGGAACACATGCTAACACCCATGTCTCCGAAAACGTTGTCCATGATCAAAGTAGATAAAATTGAACATCGTAAGACAGATTAGATACTTGTTATACATAAAGTAAGACTTTTATATATTTGTTTTTTAAAGATCCTCAGAGGAGGCTGGAAAAAAAAAACAAATAGTTTTGCCAAAAACATCCAGACAGAGGAGAAAATAAAAATAACATTTTATTGGTGAATGTAAAGAGTGTAGTAATGACATTGTTAACTGCAGCAGCTGGCTTAATAAAAACAAAGAAAAACTTTTTTTTTCTGAATATTCCATGTTTTCATGGTGGCTGGTGTGCTACTTAGCTAAAAAAAATTTTTTATTTTTTATTCAAAATCATCATTAATTGGTGGGCAGCGGGTTCGTTAAATAAAGCAGATCTAAGGCAGATTAAATTATATTTTGTTGTTTTATGATTTGGCCTTGCACTCAAGTGTATCT
>NW_022732185.1:0-3298 GCF_011630105.1 Anneissia japonica
ATCCTAGATCAGTCTTATTGCAAGCAAGTTCTTGATCATTTTAGAGTTGATTATGACTGGAGGTAACAGCAGCATACTAAGTAATTCTCTTTATTTTAGAGAATTATACTATCAAGAAAAAAAAATGTAATCTAAATTATATATTTGAAATATAAAATAGAAGCAAAAGAATAAATTTAATTCAACACCTACACTGTTCATTTTTAAATAAATGGACAGGTATCTCGCGCAAATAAGCGCCCGGGCACTTAAAATATTTTTTGCACTTTTTGAGGGGCGCTTATTCAAATGGGGCGCTTAATCAAACGGGGCGCTTATGAAGACAGAGTGGAAATTGAGGGGCGCTTATGAAAGTATATGAAAATTAAGGGGTTCTTATGGAACTTGAAAATTCAAAGGACGTTTTTGAAATGAAAATAAGGACGTCTGAAAATCGATTACAAATAGTTCTGGTTCAAAAATGAAATCGTCCACCACCAGATGACATGAATGTGAGCGGTAAGCCTAAGCGAAATTAATGATGGTGGTGGTGGCCTACAGATTGTTGATTATCTTCCGATTAATATTATTATTGGCAGGATCAAACTCAGTTGAAAACATGTGCTAAAGGTGCAAAATTGGACTAGAAATAGAAAAAAAAAATGTATGGAAAGGAAAGTTAGAAGGAAAGATACTGTTCATGGAGCTCTACTGTTCAGGAGAAAATATCCTCATTTTGAAATTTTCATATGCCAGCCACAGTCGCAGGATAGATTGAATTATTATTATTATTATTAATTTTTACTGTTCTGCTAACAGAATATTCAGTGGTAATTGATGTAAATTATTGACACTTTAGCAAACAAGACAGTAGAATTTATTGTTAAATAGTGATATTTAACCCTTTCACTGCTGTAGGTATATGCACCCCCTGTGCTGGGACTCTTTTTTCGTTAATTTTTAAAATAATTAAAAAAAAAATACTAAAAGAGGTTATTTCGAAATTCTTTTTGTGTGTTGGGGCGAGCAGTAGGTTGGCCTACGCGAGGAACATTGATATTTGGTATTTTGCATGATTAGGTAGTCATGTGACCTCAAAGTCGCCATTTTGAATTTCTGTTTTTTCTCAAATTTTGATAAAAAACCCAATTTTTCCCAATGAAATTTTTATGGAATGTTTTTTTTTTTACTTTATAATGATGCAGACACACAAGATGAATAAAAACAACAACAAAAATGAGTTAGTTTGATCGTTTTATTCCAAAACCGCAAATAATCAAAGTTTTTCTTCAAAATTGTGAAAATATAAAATTTTGCAGAAAATCACTGTTAGATGTATTTTTTGCCATACGTTTTTATTTATGCTTTATATAATCTAGGTTGTAAATATAAATGCATCGTTGCAAACATCATACGGTTACTTTATTTTAGAACTATAAAAATTAGCCTGTTCTATTGTGTGAAATGTGGAAAGGAAACCGCACATATTCAACGTTTACTCATCTTCATCAGATGTATCCTGATTATCCTCTCCGTCATGGCCTTTCGAGTAATCTAATTTTGTGTGATAGGTTCTGAAACAGTCTTTGTCCGCATGGAGACCTGGCTCACTTGGGCAATCAGGGAAAATCCACACTGTCTTTATTTCTCTACCAGCTTTGGTGCGAAGTCCACGTGCCCAACACACACAACACATTTTGTCTTTCTTGTTCTTAGAGTTTCCAGCTTTTTCCTCTCTTTTTTTCGGGAAGTGCTTCCCTGTTAGCCTGTGTACAGTTTCTCTTCCTGCTACATCTTTGTTCAGTTTAGGGCTGGAACACAAAAGTGTTGTAAGGAGGTCTTTGAAGTCAGCTAGAAAAACTTTGGTAGATGGGGTGAATTTGCGGTGAAGTTTGTGGGCACTCAGAACACACTGCATAAACAACCTCAGTGCAATCTTTTTGTACCATTTGTACGTTTTCCTGACCACACTCACACTATGAAGCTGCTGATCTACCATATCAACTCCACCCATTTTGTGATTATACTCAATGATGCATGCTGGCTTGAGTATAGGATTGTTATCCTGTTTTTTTTTCCAGTAGGAACCATAGCAGCCCTACCCTCCGTGGTCAACATATATACTTCCTTGGGTTTATTATTTGACTTGTTCTTTAGCGCACAGAACTTTACTGCCTGCATGTTACCAGTTTGTGACTTCATGAAACATGATGTACCCTTTTCAAGCCTTTCATTCCCAAGATCGACAGCATAATTAGCACGCTTTGGGTTGATAGTTCCACAAATGTATGTATCATGATCAAGGAGGTAAGTAGCCAAATTTGGGAAAAGTATAGTAGTTATTTTCCCGTTTGTTGCAGTTGCCTTGCATAGACTTTCCTGTCATCCGTTGTCATCTTTCTTTCTATTTGCGCCAACATGTGGTTATTATTCATGTCGCTCTCCTTTCCGACTTGCTTCAGTATGTTGTAACACCTTCTAATTAAGTGAGTAAACTCACAAAATCTGCCATCTTCACCATCATTTAATTGCTTAAACTTAGTAAGATCTTGTGCCACAACATCCGATATCACCCTTGGATCCCCATAATATAGGTCTAGGTAATCTCAGCAGGCAGCATAGTCGGTACCAATTCCTTTTAACAGATCCAGTGGCTTTCCAGTTAAACTGTTACGAAGAATAGTCACAGCATCTCTCTCTGCATACAGTGGATCGATCATATGCTTAAAATCATCTTTGAATGTGTGGTACTCACGAACATCTCCACTAAACATAGGCAATTTTGGCTTCTCTATTCTCGGCTTTAACTTGTACGGAGCAGGTGGATTTGATGATACAGCTTCAACAGATGGCATTGACCTTTCTGACATATCTGCCTCTTCGGTGCTTTCTGATACCTGGTGTGCTCGGGTAGCTGGATTATCATCACTGCTTACGGGGGTAATTGATGATGCCGCAGCACTCTTTCTTACACTCTGTACTCGCATTTTGACATCCATGAACTCATTCACACAGGCCTGAATATAATTTTCTTCCATCTCATATTCAGTATCATCTTCAATTGTCTCGCAGTATTCATCATGACGATCTTGTAATTCAGTAAACAGAATCTCTAGTTTGCTAAACTCCGCATTTATTTTATTTATAGAATCTTCTTTCATATACTTCTCTATAACATTTCGCTGTCTCGTAAATCTCGTTTTGCTGGTTCGACGTTTAGCTTTCTTCTCATCCATCTTGGCCTCAGCGATGAGTAAATTGAATTGTGGAAGGCCAGAGGATTTGAAGACAACAAATGATTGAGACCGTATCCGACCGT
>NW_022732185.1:3594-17338 GCF_011630105.1 Anneissia japonica
CAACACAATACACTGCATAGTGTACTATCCAAGCCAATTAATTACCCTCTTAAGCTTATAGCTTAAGCTCATGAATATTCATAAATCCTGATAACAAAGGGCTAAGTGAAGTCTCTTAGCAAATGGTCTGTTTCATTAAATTCTAAGACTCATAATATCTCTTAAGCACATAATATCGACAACAAATATAATATTGACAGTAAATATAACTACATTACAGTATTCTCATCTTTCTACCATAGAAATCATAGGTAATATTAAATACTTAATCACATATAAAATGTACAGTACCAATCGCACTGTATCATCATTGACAGTAGCGGCAGTAAAAAGCATTCAATAGAGACGCTGACCACAGCGTCTCCGGCAACGCACACAAAGCATTCATAGGTAACAAAGCGTTCAAGACGCTACACTAGATGTTTCGAAAACCCAGTAATTTAGCTAACTTTTAGCTCAGTAAAACATTCGTGGCAGCCATACACATGTTGCATTTGACCTACGACACGATCAAATTCTGGCGCCCTCTATATCTGTTAGAAATATCAGTTTCGGATGAAACAATCCCTGAATATGTTCTCAGCTGAGTAGACAATAAAATCGAGAGCGATGCCTTCGGATGTACAAAGTTCATAAAATTTTATGCCGAAACGAGCACGTTTTGTTTGAATGCACTGCTTGAAAAGTAGCCTCCCCTTGAATAAAAGAAGAGATTCATCCACACAAATATCTTTTCCGGGGGCATAGACACGCTGCATGCGATCTCTGACTTTCCTGATGAGAGGTCTTACTTTGTACAGCCTATCCCTATCAGGATCTCTAGGGTAGTAAGTGGGGTCCTCATTATTTGCAAAATGTAGATAATGTATGAGAAAGAACCTATCCCTTCTCATTAGTTGGCCAAATATAGGTGTTTCTAACAGATCATCCATAGACCAATACATGTCCAGCCTTGGCTTGTGAATAACACCCATCAGTCCAAGTAAACCGAAGAATGTCTTCATTTCATCAACTGTAGTGTCCACCCAGGCATGAACTCTAGAGAACTCCTTCAAACCTTCACGATTTGCCTCGATGAACTGCTGAGCATATCGGTTGGTCTCCACTACAATATGACTGAAGATGTCGTCGGTAAAGTACTGGGCAAAAAATTCATCAATAGTTGCATTTGCGCCAAGCCTAACTTTGAGTCGCTCACCACCAACGAAAGGAATTTGCTTGGGCTCATAACTGTCATTCATGTCAATGTCCCAATTTATCCTGGGGTTCTGAGCCCTTGCACGCCTTTGCCCCTGTCCTCTAGCCCGGCCTCTCTCATCTCTTACATCTCTGCCACCAATTTTGCCACCACGAATCCGTACACCTCGGCCAAGAATCCCACCACCACGTACACGTGCACCACATCTGCCTCTGAAGCCACCACGTGGGACCTGCGCTGGCTCATCTTCAGAATCGCTTTCATTACTTGAAAGCTCACTTTTATCAGAAAGAACAGCAGTTTCTTCATCAACTGACGAACGATCAGGACTAGGTGACTGCATTCGTCTAGGGCGCTTTGGTAAAGGATACGATTCATTATCAGATTCATCACCAGAATCTGCGGACAAGGCATTGCCACCTTGACCCTGTGCAGGGCCTCCCAAGTTGAGAGAATTATCGTTTTCGTTCTTAGAATCACTGTCGTCACTATCATAGTCGACTGGGGGAAAAGAAATGCAAGAATCATCCAATTCAAAGTTATCTTCACTATCCGTATCTGCAAAGATCTGGTCCATAGCTTCGTCGACATTGTACCGTCAGTTTTGAGGCTGTGCACCCGCCATTTTGCGCCTAACCACTCGAAAACACTTTTTTTCGATAAAAGGTTAATTATAGTTCATAGAAAAAACTATAGAGGGCGCAGAACCTCTTCCTCATTTTTAACAATATTTTTTCTACATACCCGGTAGTACCGGGTACGCGTAATTCAACAATAGTTAAAAAACAGATTTTTATGACCAATCATAATGCAACCATGGATATACTGTAATATACATTTTAAAGTAACCAAATGAAGTACGTTCGTTCAAATATTTTTCTAAAATCAACATTTACTATGTAAGCTTTCAGTAGGGTGGGAGGGGATACCAAAAAAGAGTAGTGTTTTTACACTTGTGATAATGTTGATAATTATGAACAACACCTATTTTCTTCTTTTTTTTTCCTCCACTTTTTCAGAAAATAAAATAAAATAAAATTAAAGGTTAAATTAAATTCAATATTACTGTAAATGAATAAAAAATAATAAATTTAATAATCATGTAGACAATCCTAAATAAAATGTGCGAGTTTCTTGATGTTTCGATTTACTGTATATACTTTATTTTCAGGAGTAAAAGTTTGCGAGTCCAAACTGAACAGTATATATAGTTAATAGATAGGACAGGGTTTGGGTTTATATGCCTGTAAGCAGAGGTGGATCTAGGTTATTCAATACGGGAAGGAGGTCCCTCTAGAAACCGGTGGCTTATCGTTTTACCCAAGGTGGCGTGGCTTCTTCCTGAATTTGACAAGCAAAAAATGTTTCTAGCCTGTGGAGATGCTAACATTAAACAGTTTTATCTCATCTGTCTTGAATTTTGGGTGGGCATTGTGTCTCTAAAAAAGACTGGAAAAAAAAAAGTATTTGGAAAATACTAAAATTAAATTCAATGCAATATTACTGTAAATGAATTTTCATGAGTGGCTTAACTTAAACATTTAAGCCAATGTGGTGTGGCCTCATCCTAAATCTGACAAGCAACAAAAATTTCTAGCCTGTGGAGATGCTAACATTACACGGTTTTATATTATCTGTCTTGAATTTTTGGTGGGCTTTTTGTCTCTAAGAAAGATTGTCAATTATAGCACCCCCCTCCCCACCCTTAAATCCACCCATGATAAGAGAGCCAATATTCACAATGTAATCATGGTGGGTTGGTGAGACATTTCTAAAACAATTAAATAGCCATGCACCCAAGCTCTGTTCAATCTAACTATATATACTCTCCAGTCTGGACTCCTGCATTCACTTATGAGATGATTGAACTCTCACAGTTCTTTTAATAATATTCTAATTGGTGTACTGCAAGGTTTATGATCATTATTGTTATTTCACCATGCACACCTTCAAACATTAATAATATATTTAACAAAACAATTCTAGATCTGTCTTATTGCAAGTAAGCTCTTGATAATTTTAGAGTTGATTAGGACTCGAGGTGACAGTAGCCTACAACTGTAAGTTTGTCTCTTTCTTTTAGAGAATTATACTATAAATATAAACTAAACCAAAAGTAATCTAAATTATATACTTAAAAATATAAAATAAAGGCAAAAAAATAAATTGAACGAAACAAAATCCCAAATTGGTTTCATGAGATTTTAATAGCATATTGTGTGCTTTTTGTTTTAGTGTTGTTAAATTTTTTATTTTTTTTAAATTTTTTTTTTATTTTATTTTTTTTTATTATTATAATTTTTATATTATTCGTCGTCGATGCTGAAATTGGCTTGCAAACTTGCTTTTTCCGACATTTTCCCAAGCGATATTACATCTAATCACAACGAAATCGCAGATTTTCTAATGTTATCTGTTTTTGTAGTCTTACTCTGTTTGATTTGTGATGCCCTTTGGTGAGTTTCTTCTTCAACTTTTTTTTCGTTAAGTCTTAGCCCTAGGCCTAACGAAAACATTCATTGAACTGTCATTCCTGAACTCGGTTCGTGCTATACCTTCTCCCTTTGTTTCTGCACCACGCGGCCTAGCCGTCATCGCTCGCTTTGGCGTGATCTCCAAATTATTCCAGACGACAAATCAGCGCTCAGACGCGTTTTCTATTGTTCTACCAGATGCGTCTCAAAACCCCCGTTCGATACTGCACCGTCTAGACGCTGATATTCCGTTTTGGCAAAAGCTCCTCCCACTCTTTACAGCCTACTGCACATGTTTGTTTGGCCGTCAAAACGGGTCCGAACGCGTCTGAATTGTTCCGCGACTATACGTTGAACTTTCAACAGCGTTGAGTTCAAGAGAGGGAAAGTCCATTCCGTCGTACACGGAGAAGTTAATGTCGAATATTCATAGGCTATTTATATTTTTAGACGAATTGGTGTTTATTTTGTGATAACTTATAATGAAATAAAACATGGAAAACTGTCACGAACGTTACTGTTAAGTGGGGCTTATTTTGAATGTACGGAAATGTATTATTATTCCAAGTTTGTAAATGAGGCCTATTTCATATGGCTTGCCTGCAATAAATGAAGTCTGAATTAATATCAAATTCATTTTCTCTTAAATTCTCAGATTCTCATAAATACGTAGAGATTTCATATGAATGATTTATTGAATATTAGTCTAATACACGGCCAAACCAAGAACACGAACATATATTCGTACAATTTAATTTTGAGATTTTTTAATTAACCAATTACAGTAGACCTAGGCCTAGTGCACTTGAACTATTATTTTCGCATCTAAAATATTATTAAAATGTTTATTTTAACATAAAATCAATTCATTCAGTTGTATCGATGCTTTTGCTTTGTGTCACGAACGGAAATAAACTGTTTGAAATAGCCATATTCCAAGTTGCCAGTACTGCAAGTTGCCTAGTAACCTTCACTGGACTTTAAACAATAGAAAACGCGTCTGAACGATGAGTGAGCGTCTGGACGGTTCACAATCGTTCAGTCGCGTCTTGAGCAGCTAATGAATATTCATAATTTTCACTAATTAGGTCCGATGATTTGCTAGACGCGTCTGAAATAGCGTGTTGGTCTAGACGCGTCTTTGTCGTCTGAAATAATTTGGAGATCACGCCTTTGTAGTTCCTAAGCTAACAACACCTGTGTGGAATTCTCACAATGTGGAACTTAACAAACGACTGCAGCCGCTACACCACCACACCACCTAGCCACTGGTCTAATTCAACCTCATGAAGCCGGAGATTGTTTCTCTATTATTCTAAATGAATACCTTATGGAGAATCCCGAATTTTAACTTTAGAACAAGCTCCGCAAAAAGGCTTTCCAAAGAACGGCTAGTGATTCTGATAAAACTGCCTTCTTTCAAGCACTAAGAGCTCACAACTATTTTAAGAAGCAAAAAGATAAGAACAATAATGTCAGAAGTACCAAATATACATTACATGAGTGCCCAATTCTTCCAACTTTTGATAAAGAATTGGCTGACTCATATACATTACAGCAAGAAATACTCTAATCAAGTTCTTATCGATTTTGAGCGTCTAAATTGGATACCAGAGATTCGGCCTTCGATTGATCATCTCGAAAAATATACCTTTTTACCCATAAAGCCTAAAGATATAAAGAAAAGACTCATGAGTAAGAAATCCAACTCTTCCCCAGGTCCAGACTCCATTACGTACGGAATTCTGAAGAAATTTCCATGCTGCCATCATTTCCTTGCTACGCTCTTTAGCAAGATTAATGAGTCTTGTATTCCTCCGTCTTCTTGGACTACTTGTAATGTTATCCCAATCTACAAGAACGGAGAAAGCAATGATCCCGCCAATTGCAGAATGATTGCACTATCCTCTTCAATTGGAAAATTGTACCATCAAATTCTTTCTGGAAACCTTGAGAATTATTTGATAAAGAACAACATCATAAACTCTGACCTACAAAAAGCATTTATCAAGGGTAACTCATGAAATAATTAGACATGCAAAAAATAAGCATAAAACTGTTCATTTCACATGGTTCAACCTGGAAGATGCCTTTGGATCGGTGTCACATGACCTGTATGTATGTATGTAGGTGTATGCATCTTCCAATATTAAAGCTCTTAAAGCTTTAACGTCAGCCTCCAAAGGTAGGGCTTCTGGTTTACGAAGTTTCTCATTTCTGGTTTTGTTCATTGCATATGAGGCATCTCCAAAAAGTGCATCATGATTAAGTTCAAACACTTCTACAAACTTGTCAATTTTTGTTGCTTTACAATCTTCATCATTAATCAGGTATGTCCCTTTGAGAATTTTACATGTTTTTTTAAAAGATAGTACAGTGCAATTTTTAGACCGTGCTTAAGGTCTCCAGTGTCCCCTTCCACATTTGTGTATGATAAAATTGCCTTCTCAATGTGTTGGTAATTCCTTCTAGAGAACATATCAGCTGCAGAGCCCTCTGTTACTGGTATAGTTCCCAACTCTCTTTCTTGTTCTTTAAAAATAAGATAAAGTGATCCCAACCGTCTCATGGAAGTCATTACCGATTTCCTAACTTCTCCTTTTTTGTCAACTTTCAAACGGTTCTTCATCCATAGTCTCTTTCCTACCAAACTAATTACTGTATCCTCCTTGCATGTTATTCCAATTGCGTCATCTCTGATTTTGCAAAGAATTTCACTGAAGAAACCATCATCATTGTCGCTAAACTTTGAAAATAAATTCATTGGAACTGAAGCTATTGGAACACTTGACTCCAACATACATTGCTTCTTATGCCTGTTTAAAAATTTTGCATGGTAAAAACCACAATAATTGGCACACATGATTGGTTTCCCAGATCCTGTTTTGCATGTACGTTCTTGTTGATATTGTGGATTAGCAAGACTTGACTGATATTTGTTTTCCTGAAGAATACCTTTCTTTTTAAATTTTCTGAACAGTTCAAACGTTCTTTTTTAGGAGCTTTCATAACATTTGCAATTTCTGGGATGTCTTTGTGCTTTAAATTGATATGTCTTGATAGTTTTGCTTGGAATATGCCACAGAATAGGCAACGTCTCTTCAGATTTTTATTTGTTGATTTTACACAACTAATCTGCTTCTCCAAAACATTATATTCCTTTGTCTGGTTTTTTTTATTTGTGAACTCCTGTCAATACTCACAGGATTTGTCACTGGAATTACAATACTCAAATCAGAATCGGAATAACTTTCATCAGATTCATATTTGTCATCATTTGGATCATCTCAGTCTGAATCAAAACTCTCAGAAACACGTTTAGTTTCGTCATTCAACCAAAAAGCTATGATCTTCACTAACCTCTTTTCTTATTGCAGAACCATTGACAACCTCGGTCTGTGTAACCACTTCAGACAACTCAACAACATAAGAATTAATCGGATCAGGTATCTCCTTCAGTGTGTGATCTTCATTGACTTCTTTTCTTACTACAGAATCACTGTCAACCTCAGTCTGTGTAACTATTTCAGTCATCTCAACAACATAAGAATCAAGCTGATCAGATATCCCCTTTGGTGTGTGATCCTCACTAACTTCTTTCATCATTTATCATAAGAATAAAAAATAATTACTGGTAATTCACAAAATACAGTATAATTTACTTGTAGAATTTGAACAATTCATAAATAACACACACATTCCAACAAAGCAACTTTTTCACCAATAATTTAATAAAAGTGTAGGCCTATTGGTTTCATGTAATTTTTGCATGCCCTAATAATTATTTCTGTTTTGTTTTGGAAAACATCTGTATGTACTTGTAAACATCTTGTCAATAAACCTCTTCTCATTAATGCATTCATGCATAGCACAGGCAATAAAAGCATACGAGAAGTTTCGAGCTAATTTGCCTGTTAATTAACAAAACTCATTGATTTGCATTTAGTTTTTGAATCAAAAATGAATATAACATTCCTAAAGCAACAAAATTTTTGTGTAGCAAGGGAAATACATCTTTAAAATTTCAATGCAAAATAAGGAGCTTACCAATATTTTCCATAAAAAAATAAAAAACTGCCTTGAGAACTAGTGTAATATAGTACAATGCAGCATAGTTTTGTAACTGCAATATAACTAGTGTGTTGTGTCTGTACAGAAAGGACAAAGTACATGGAATAATAGGTAAGTAATCTCATTCACATAGTACAGTAAATCAGGGGTTCTATTGTACCTACAGTACAAGAATGTTGTTTTTATAAATCTAATTAAAACGGAGTTGCGATCATTAGGCACCCCAATGAAGCCCGTTTCGCGGTACCACCCTCCAAAAATGTTCGTAAAATTTGTAAAGTGACACAAGTTTGATGTTCAAAATTTACTATTATTTTAAATGTTTGTCAATAAAAATAACATGTACTGAAAGAACTGCCTTTATTCTTCAATTACATGCCATTTTAATCTTCATTAAGAAGCAGAGAAAACACGATTTAAAAATTAATTGTAAAAGTAGGTATCCCAGTGAAATCCGTTTGCAGTACCAACCTCTGAAAATGTTTGTGAAATTTGAAGTGACACAAGTTTGATGTTAAAAATTTATTACTTATTTTAAACTTTTGTCAATAAAAATATCATTGAAAGAACTGGCTTTTTAAAAAAAAATTATACCAACAAATGAAAGTGCCGACAAATGAATGCCGCCAAATGAATGCCGACAATCGAACCCTGATGCATGTGAGCGTTACCGTAGTTTGTTGGAATACATCCCTGTTCTGATTTAACAGGATCCATTGTTAAAGTTTTGGATAGGCCTAAATGTTGAAAATGCCATTCACGACAACGTGTATGTGTGAGTCTGGATTTCCAATGGTTCTTAAAGTCCAGTATTGGTAATGGAACAGACTGCAAATGGTGACCTTGTGTGCCAATTTGAGGAGGATTGCATTATCCCCGCTTCAAATCTCTGGGAGGTTTAAAACTTTCTGTGGAGAAGTCAACCATCGCACTAAACGGGCCTATGTATTAAACTTGATATATTTTGCTGTGACACACGCCATTGTACAATGTACATTTATTTTAATTTTAATTTCCAAGAAAGTTATTCTGAATCTAAAGATAGGATAGCTTCCTTGATGTTAACAAAACCCCTTGAAAATAATATCGTAAGTAAAGAATCATTTTATGTTCTGTTTAATATTGTATTAACAATAATTGGTGTCATTAGTGCATCAGAACCAGTGAGCAAGAGTAAATGTACTTCCTTGAATCTAAAATATCGAAGCAAAATAAAAAAGGTATAACTAGGTATTGTTATACTTTCTATTAACTGACATAGGCCTAATTATTTAATTATTAAAGATATAAAATTAAATAATGTAAAGAAGCAATGGACTCAAAGTAGTAACTTAAAGCAAACAAACTATCGTATGTATTTGAATAATCGCCCCGCTTTGAGAGAGGGAGGTGCATTTGAAATGCGCCTCCCTCTAAAACTCCCCATTTAATGACTATCGGGATGGATACAGAGGGCTCGTGCCTCCCTCCCCCCCCCGTCGCTTCCACCGAACAATAAAAAATGAAAGGGAGGGAAGAGGAAAAAGGGAATTGTACCCATGTGTTCAGTGGGTGGATCCAGTAGTGGGCAAAAGAGAGCTCAATTATTTTACCAAATAATTTTTAAAATTTTCTATTGATGACGATGAAAAGAACGCTACAGTCTCAACACCGATTTTCCCAAAAATTTCATAAATCGGGATGTAAAAAACGGCCAAAAGACAGACAGAGACCTAAGCCGGTTTTTTAGTATTTAGCCATTATTATGAGGGGATGGGTGTCTAGGGGATAGGAGCATAGCTCACGTCGGGAAGAAGTCAATAATTTTGTCGAGGAACACTGCTTTGAAAAAGCATTTTTACCATCTGAGAGTGCCAATTTTGTCATTCGTGCGAATGACAAAATATTCTCTGCATCTACTGGAACCGAGCCACATTGCTTGTATTCCACTATTTGCATTCACACCTGGGCTGTGTATATATTGCCTTGGTTTGGCTCTGTAATCATTAGTGGTCGTTGGATTAGTTTGTGCCCTACCTAAGCTGGTCGAACTTTTCGTTTGGGTCTATACCCTAGCTGCACTGATGAGGCCTGGAAGGCTGAAATGGATCCGTCTGCAGATATTGGGATTCCTTCCAGTGGATGCTTAGTTTATTTTGTCATTCCGATCAGATTTTCTCTACTGTTCCGTTTTAATTTTAAATAGTTTTGCATTATGTGGCCGTTTGCTGTTTTATGGGTTTTTCCCATTTGCCTTTTAAAATATATATATATATATACTCAATGAAAAAGACGATGAGATGTCAACGACTTCAAAACATGAATATTTCAACCCGTCCTCGGGTCTTCATCAGCATGTGTGACAAACACAATATAAGTTGGCTATTACAATAATTATGATAAAAAGTATAAGTATAATATGATTGGTCGACATTTTAATAGAATACAATGAACATGGTGATAAGACAAATATATATATATGTATATATATATATAACTTTGTTTATTATACCACGCATGCATTAAAGAATCAAACAGCATTATGAATGATGAGAATAGCAAAACTGGTGATATAAATACATTTTACAGCATAGGCTTTTTTCCCCCTTTTTTTTTGTATTTTTATGAATCGAAATAAAAAATAGTTAAATAAATTTAAAAAAAAGTTAAATATTGTAATTTAAGTAAAATGTTGTGTAGATACTATGAAATTCAAATGTACTTGTAGAGTGGGCCTACTTTCGGAATTTGATCAATCTTAGATGCAGTTTAAACCGTAATAGTATACCGTCAAACCTGAATAGAATCTCATGGGCTAAATCTCGGGAATCACCCTCTTCAGTTGCAAAAGTAAATCTCGTATCAATATTACTTCATTGTATTAACATGGTTAAAATTGAAAAATATTAAACAGAATTTCAAAATTTCATAGTTGAAAAATAAATTCCAAAATTTATACCATTCATTTTGAATGAAGCCTTTTTCTATAGTTCGCAAAAGTAATATCGAAAATAAGCTCATCTCGAAAAGAGGCCATCCAGGGATCCCGAAAAATAAGCCGGGCTTATATTCGAGGTTTTACGGTATTATATTATTTTGTATGCGTGTTTGAAACTCGTCTTCCCGAACTTTCTTTCCATTTCGGTATTCCGTTTCGCAGACAACCTCCTTCACGGTTTTCACTCTTCCCTGCAACAAAGCCTCTAAATCCACTAAGGTCCTCTTAGTCTGGAATCGGGGCGGCGACTCTGGCACACCCTCACTGGCAGTTTCCGAATCACTGCTCATATTTGCACCTAACAGTCGGAGAAGATTACTAGGTTTTCCTGTTGGTACAATAGCCGGAGGCATCTCCTTACTTGGAATCTCCTCTTGAACGGGACTGAAAGCTGACCCAGGGGTTAAACTTAACACATCGCCTGCTGGATCCACCATCTCTGGTGCTGGCACCACCACTTCAGGCACTGTCTTTTCTACCTTTGGCAGTGGTACTTCAAGCTTTGGTACTGGTATTTTAACCTTTGGTACTGGTGGTTCAACAGACCGTCTTCCCACACTTCTTCCCTGTCGGTGGAACCTGTCATAGTGCCGTCTCCTTGCATCTAGATTGCTGAATCTTCCTGGACAGTATCGGCACTTGAAAGGCATGTGCTCTGTCTCGATGTCGTCCCAGACTTCTGGAATCTTCAAACCTCGAAGAACACTCTTCGCACCTGTATGAACGTTCTCCTCTCATCTCAACTGTGGCCTAATTAATAAAAAAAAAAAGAAAGAAGCAAAATAATAAACAAAAACATGATCCTGTGGAGTCCCACATTTTTCCCCCCGTGCAAAAATATTTCCCTTGTACTATTCGTCGTAGCGAGCGGGCCTTCTTCGTGCCCTCGGGAACCTCATAGGACGACTATGCTCTACTACAGTAACTGTCGGTGGTGTTACGACGTCCGCTGATTCCTTGTTGATTTCGGGTGGACTTCCACTATCTTGTAGTTCTGCTACTTCTTCTTGGCCACCGCTTAATTTGTCTAGGCTTTGTGGACCCTGTAGTTCGTCAACTAACTCTTGACTACTGCCTGCCGACTCGTTAAGTTCAGTTCGTTTCGACCATCTCAATTGGGGTTTGTATATCCGGCCTCTCGTCTCTGGCTTCAGCTTCACTTGCTGTGCCCCAGTATGGCAAAGGCTTTCCCTCATAGACTTTCAGTCGGTCGATATGAACCACCTTGCACTTCTTCCTTGGGCCTTCCTGGATCCTGAACGTTACCTCTGATAATTTCTTTACCACTGCATATGGCCCTTGCCAGCGGCATTGTAATTTCGGAGACTTGCCTATTATCCTGGCCGAATTGTACAGCCACACGAACTGCCCTTCTGCTAGTTCCTGTCTGCTCGCTTTCTGGTCATATGTCCTCTTTTGTCGTCGTGCACTAAGCTTCAATACGTGTCGCGCCCGTTCATGAGCTGCACGAATTCTTGTCCGAAGTTGCTCAACGTAGTCGGTCTTCACTTCGATATCCGGCGCTCCAGTAGTGGGTAGCATTAGATCAAGAGGGAGGGCTACTTCTCTCCCTAGCACCATCATATTGGGTGTTTCCCCTGTCAATTCTTGTGGTGTGCATCTATATGCGAAGGTTGCACATGGCACATGTTCATCCCAATCTCTTTGATTACGATGTGGATCTAGCATGGTTGCCAACATGTTTACAAGGGTACGGTTGAACCGCTCAACCATGCCATCAGACTTCGGGTTGTAAGGTGTTGTCCGTGTCTTATCTACCCCTAGAATTTTGCACAATTCTGCAATAAGGTCCGACTCGAAGTTTCTCCCCTGATCAGTGTGTAACTGTCGTGGGACACCATACCTCAGCACGAAGTTCTCCACGAAACAACTGGCAACAGTTTCGGCCCTCTCATTTGGGATTGGGTAGGCCTCCATCCATTTGGAGAAATAATCGCCAACAACGAGTATGTACTTATTGCCTCTATCAGACTCAGGAAAAGGACCTGTAATATCCATCGCCACCCTATCCATCGGACTGCCAACAGCCTGCTGCTGAAGTGGGGATCTCTTTTTCCTGGGTGGTGACTTCCTTCGGGCACAAGCATCACACTGCCGAATCCACGTTCGAATCCAACTGCGCATCTCCGGCCAGAAATAACTTTGAGTTACCCTAGCTGTAGTCTTTGCAACTCCCAGATGTCCGCTGGTTTTTCCCCCATGAAGTTCTTCTAGAGCTGCCGCTCTCATCTCTACTGGAAGGACCAGTTTCCAACTAATATCATGTCCGTCATCTGATTCCCACCTACGATACAAAACTCCATCCCGCACCTCCAATAAGTTCCAAATCTGCCAGTACACTTTGTCAGTTCGGCTCAATCCAGCCATTTCCTCCCATGGCCGTTGTGGCCCGCCTTGTTCCTTAATTTTCATAACTCTCCGCATTGAATTATCTTCCAGTTGGGCTTTACGAATGTCATCGAGGTGAGTGTTGGGTTGTATTTGTACCGCTCGTACAGAAGCATTAGTTCCTGATGAATCTAATGGTGGTTCTATTTCGGCCTCTACGCCTGCCCAGGCTTCTTTCTTCTTCTGCATGTTATCTGCGGTCTTTCCGCATTGTCCACATGGTTTCCTTGATAGCCCATCAGCGTTCCCGTGTTTTAGTCCGGGCCGGTGGACCACTTCAAAATCATACTCTCCTATCGCCTGTAGCCATCTCACTAGCTGTCCTTCTGGCTCCTTGAAATTCGTCAGTTAGCGCAATGACGCATGATCAGTCCTGATCACAATATGGCGCCCATAAAGATACTGGCGTTGGTGCCTTAAGTACACTACCACTGCTAACAGCTCTCGTCGTGTAGCGCAATAATTTCGTTCGGATTTACTCAGTGTACGGCTTGCATAGCTGATTACTCTTTCCTCGTCACCCTGGATTTGTGAGAGTACTCCACCAATACCTACATCACTCGCATCAGTGTCCTGCACTTGCTGGTTCTCCGGTAGAGGGTAGGCCAAGACTGG
>NW_022732185.1:17498-19952 GCF_011630105.1 Anneissia japonica
TTCTTAGCCAGCTCCTCTTCTTGGTTAGGTTCCACTATTCCTACTACCGGGCCGCTCGTCAACATTCGGGCGAATCTGGTAAGTATGTGTTCATGACCTGGTAATATCACAGTTGTATCTCCTATAATTACATTCGAATTGAACTTGGTACATTCGGGTCCAGTTAAACTAATTAATTCCCTTCCAATTTTCATCTGGAGTTTCTCCAGGTCCAATAACGATCCACTTGATGTGAGAACATCCATCCCTAGTATTCCAGCCACTTTTAAATTTGCAAAGATTACTCGAACCGATTGAAATGTCTGACCAATCTGTAGTCCCACGTAGGCACATCCTATGGTGTCTAGTGAGGTCCCATCTGCTTGTTGAAGGTTCCTCTTTGCTCTCTGAAGTTCTGGACGTTTTTCTTTGGGTAATTGGTAATATAAATTGGAGGACAAGACTGAGTCGGAGGCTCCTGTGTCGACTAGTAGGTTAGCCTTAATTCCATTAACTTTAGCTGGTACATACAATCCTTCTCTTGGGCTGTAATGTGAGTATGTCCTTTTCTCTGGCCGATTTATTGTGTCGTTGAAGGGGTTCTTCCGCTTCCTTGAGTATTTGATGGGTCCTCGGTTCGTTCCAGCCTTCTCCCGACCCCTGGAGTCAGCTGCACGTCGTTTCCCGATTGACGTATGTAATTTTTCGGGCAGCGTCGAGCAATGTGTCCCTCCTGTCTGCAATTATAACACACCAGTCTTCTCCTCTGTTGCCACATTTTCCCGTCCTGCCCAGCCGGGGTATCGGGTACTGACGTCGCCTGTTTTGAACGCAGGTTTCCCTCTATACGTCTCATCCAATCTGCTATTTTTTTCTCAAACGCCACCTGCCTTGAATCTTCCTCCGGTATAAGCGGTCTAACATATTTCATAGGCTGTCTAGGGGGCCTTTCATCCTCCAATTTTAAGAAACTCTCTGTGGATAACGCTGCACGTATGGCTTCGTCTAGAGTGGAAGGCGCCGCTCGGAATATCCCTTCTCTTATTTCCGGTCTTCCTACTGCCTCCATATAGTGCCCCTTTGCTAAGCGTTCCACTCCGGCCTCATCAAATTCAGGATATGCCCAGGTATGCCAACTCTCGAACAGCTTGTCCTAGCTCTTGAAGGCTCTCCTTTGGTCCTTGCCTCCTTAATCGTAATGTCATTAGATGGTTTTCTGCTTTCCGCCCGGGTCCAAATCGTTGCTCCAAAGCATCAAGTAATTCTGTGTAAGTTATTTCCCGTCCTTGGCTAGCCCCCAGAACTTTCAGGGCCTGCCCCTTCAGGCTTGCCTTCAAGAATGCCCCTGCCTGCTTGTCAGACCATGCATTCGCTGCTTTACATGCTTCAAGATGTTGGGCGTAGTCCCTCCATGGCATCTTCCCCTCGTACCTATCTGGAGTAATTATCGGTTTTCGAAAATCGCTGCCAAATCTCTGAGAAAACGCTTCCTCGCCAACTACCCTTGGCTCCCTAGTTAAGGGCCATGGCAATGAGGATGATGTTACATCTAGATGTGTATAAGAGACAGGTGTTGTCCGTGTCTTATCTGCCGGGCCATTGGTGGTCCAGCCGAAGGTAGGCTTGAAGCTCCTGCTTCCTCATATTCCATTGTTTTCGTGGGGTAGGTTCGGCTAACAGCGGGCATTGGCCTAGCGTCTGTAGGCCCAGTTCTGCTAATTCCTGTAGGCCTAATCCACAGCGTTGAATTATATCCAACAGGTGGTCCTGTCGGGAATGAATAACGTGCTTCCGTTCCCGTGGTTCCCTTCAGGTGGTCAGTGTTATCAATCGGCCCATCGTCTGGCCTGTTCCTCATCCATGGTGTTGAATTATATTCGGCACTTGTTGCTAATGGATTCATGTCACATTGGCCTGGTAGGCCTTCCATATTTGTCTCTCTCATCTCCATGCTTGAAAATTTTATCTCGCCCTCCAGCCGCTGTATCTCCTGCCTCAAACATTCCAATGAATTTTCCATTCCTGGCCATGATTCCCTAGAGAAATCCATGCGTGTAGGCAAAATGATAAATATTCTTTGTGAGGGTAATCACTCAATTAAATTCGTCAGAATTCCTCTAATAATCCTTGTTCGAGGGTGCGCTCGCAAAATTCGTCTGTCTCCTTGCGAGGGTAGTTCACTCGCAATCCTAGGCCCGATAATAATGGTTATTCCTTGTGAGGGTAATCACTCACAATCCTTCAAAATCCATCTAGGCCTAAGGCCTAATAATAATCCTTGCGAGGGTAGTTCACTCGCAAATATTCAATGCTGCCGTCCGTAACCAATGTATCCCACTTCTAACACCAGTGTGGCGGATTCGGCCAAGCAGTCTCAGTCTAGTCTAAGTCCTGCGTAAGTAAGTCTGTCGGACACGCCGTCAGGTAATACGGATCGACTATTGAATAAACTTCAAACAAAATTAACGGAGTTTC
>NW_022732185.1:19996-21890 GCF_011630105.1 Anneissia japonica
ATTATCAACAACAAATACAATGTCATATATGCGGAGCACACAGCAGCCGCCGACCGGTTCCCGTTAACACCGGAATTAAACTATAAGTAGGCCTGTCCCTTACTGGGCTCTCAAGTCTTAATGACTGAGTTCGACTATAAACTACTTTATAGAATTAAACAATAACGTCGGGATTTCCCAGTTCTAAACTTCATGAGATCCAGAGCTCAACTACTACATGTCTTGGGCGATGGGTCTTAAGATCCCAACCCAGCTATTTTTAGATAGCCAATCGGCTCCCAGCATTGGGGAGTGGCCTAATCTATTTATAATAGGGGGGTGGACTGCACCATTTTGTTACACTATGTAGAATCTATTAATATGGGATTATTATTTGTAATGTTTAGATTTATAAATTACCAGCATTCAACTACAGTACTATTTATTTCCTGTATTTGTTTTGATCCCATATTAATTCTCAGTATTTCTAACCTATAATGGTAATAACCTTGGTAGAGTTACCTAGGCCCAATTTATTAGCCTTGCTAAATACCAGTGACAACCGATGTGTTTTGGTCATGGCATTGTTATGCACAGGTTAACTTGACCTACCTTTCACTCCCCTTTGGTTCAAATTTATATTTTTAAAAAACCCCTACTTATAGGTCAGTTGGTTTCCCATTTTCATAGGATAAGCATCACTTTGTTTTCTCTCTCCGAATTTTGATATTCAACTTTGTATTTTCATTTGTTTAATAAATTGCAATATATTCAAAATTAGCTGTTGAGTTTGTGTCATCTATACACTAGTCAACATCTAAATATATATATACATATATATGTAATTATACATATATATGTAATTATACTGTATATATATATATATATATATATCACATATATATTATGGTAATAACCATTAACAGCATAGGGCAATTGCATATAACTAGCTCTTCACACGTTTTTGTTTTACAGTACAGATCAAGTCAAATGCAGTTACCATCTTGTACTTCAGATTGATGTCGTTAGATTCTGTTGTATTTGGTAACAAGAGTTTTAAATTTTGCCAGAGATTAATTATTTACCACCTCTTCTGGAAGAAGGTTCTATTGTTCTGCAGTTCATGGATAATAAAATAACTTATTTTTTTATAGTTAGCCGAGCAACCCTCTTCTTTTTCAATGTGTCCCATTCTAATGTTTTCATCATGCTGGTCACACTGGCTGTTCAGGCATAGTTGTGGTCAGGAACGTATCCAAAGGGGGGGGGGGAGGAGCCGCGGCTTCCCCCCCCCCCTTTGTACACAGTGTTAAAATTTTAAAGCTTATTCTTGAGCCAATACAAATTCTTTTCTAGGATCACTCAAAATGAATACTGTACTTCTAAAACATGTAAATATGCATCAGTACATGTTATACATAGGCCTAATAGAACACATAGGCCTAAATCCATAAATCTCCGGCCTGGTCTTTTAAGATAGAAATGCAATACTGTGGTTCAATTTCGTTTTTATCCTTTTGCAAGTTTCTTTAATTTTTTGTTTAATAAAACTACTACTAAATAGTAATAATAATAATAACAATGATGATGATGACGATTGTAATAATTGATAATAATATTAATAGCAATAAAAAGTGACGAAAATTGTGCTAAATGCGAAAAAAAGTTTGTTGATCATAACTATTATAGTATATATAGTTAAAGCTTAGTAAGCTATAGTTAGGCTTAAGATCATGAGAAATTATTTGGTGTTTCATTTTGACTATAATGCTGTTGCATAATAGTTGGCTTTGCCTGCATTTCATTCAGAAGGCCAAATTGAGCAAGCCCATCTCGAAACCTGAAGGATAGTTGATACTTTCACCTCTCAACATTTAAGCCTGTGCTTTTGTCATCAATGAATGTTACAAACATT
>NW_022732186.1:0-974 GCF_011630105.1 Anneissia japonica
TTAGAACACCTAGGCCTATGTAGCTAAAATTGATCCTTTGCTTAATTACTGTACCTCTCCTTCACATTCCATTATATGCGGCACGGGTATACGGGTAATACAATCTCAGGTCTGTCAGTGTCAGAGCAGAGAATGTGTTCAGTTCGTCGTCGTCTTGCAAACGTGGATGGTATGATAGGCCCATCAATGACTCGAGTTAATAACGCGTACGTACGAGATAATAAGTTTTACGTACGAGATAATAAGTTGTACGTACGGGATAATAAGTTGTACGTACGAGATAATAAGTCGTACGTACGAGATAATAAGGCGTACGTACGAGATAATAAGTCGTACGTACGAGATAATAAGTCGTACGTACGAGATAATTTTTTAAATTCCCATGTCCCTAATGGGGCTTCGTACTTAAATAACCATTGATCACTTTTTTCTTTAAAATTTTGTATTCAGAATTGTTTTTACCCTGTCTATGAATGATGTCACGCGCTTAAGGCCAATAGCAGCTACGAATTTCGAGTTTTCTGCGGTTAGTGCGTTCGTGCATAAGGTGTAGGTCAAATTTATCTGAATGAGTTTTTGTCGCAAATAGAGGAAAAGTTTCAATTTTGATTGGTAGTGACTAATGTATTGACCAATTGCATTAGACAGACTCCTACCAAACATGGGGTGTTCACACAGGTTGAGCTTAAAAGTCACAGTGGTTATCTCTTAAAAAATGACTGGGTTCATATTCTATTGAACATAGTATCTCTAGTTTCATTAGTTTATTAGTACTAAATATATCATTTAACCATTCATGCTTTATCATTTATATTTGTCACCATGGTATTTCATAATTAACGTACGTACAATTAATAAAGTAGTAGTTAAACATTGCTTTAACAATAGGAAATGATATATTAAAAAATGATGTTTTACACTAGCCGATGTAGGCCTATTACCATACGGCCAGTGGCGTCGAGAGAGGGGTCAGG
>NW_022732187.1:0-1073 GCF_011630105.1 Anneissia japonica
ATTTTTACCGGGGCCGTTAATTTTTTCCCTACATTTCTAAATACCTATAGGCCTATATCTATAACACAGCAGGCGAAAGTAGGTTAGACTTTTAAAGACCTATCATTAATAAAAGTCTTTTGGTAGTTACAGTTGAAAAAAATACATTTTTATAATCATTTTACAATGATGACAATTTACAAAGGCTTTTACGATGATGATAATAACTTCGAGCTCCATTTCTTTCCGTACATTACCAGTGAAATTGTTAAACCTGAATTGAGTTTCAAAATGGCTTACCCAATACTGCTTTGCTGAATTACCAATTAGACAACTTGACTGGTATGACCGTGACGGTGCGTGACTGATATATGATTACAAAATTACTTATTCTGTAGGTCTATTTATTCATTAAATACATTGTTTTCATTTTCGACGGTTTTGCTTTTCTTTCGACCATATAGCCACTAAAAATATTATTATTGTACATGTAAAATATCAAATAAAAAAAACCCATCATATTATTATGTCATTTAATATATGGATTGTTTCTGCCAGAACTGTCTATTGTAGGCCTGTGCACGAGGAACAGTAAGTGTAACGTGATGACGATGAGCGATCATGTACAGCTTTCTTAAATTCTTATAGGCCTACTTGATTTTAACCATGAGAGAACTTCTCACAAACACCAATAAAGTATAATCGGTTAATGAAAACAAAATGTCTGATTGTATGAGGACTTACCCCGGGTCAAATGTCATTTTGCTGAATGTTTACCTGGTTTGTTTAACAAATAATTCACACCACGCACAAATTAATTTATAAACAACTTGCTCGGGACTGAAGTCTTTTACTGTAAAAATCAATAACATATAAGGGCCTATGCTTACTTAATGTTAATATTAGTGCAATCATTCTTACCAGGTTTATTTTACATAGCGGGAATAATAAATGGTTCATAAACTTGTGTTGTGGTACACAAGTTACAACAAGGTCTAAATAAGGATGTTTCCCTATATACCGGTACCTTTCCCAACACCAGTGTACCTAGACAAACAGAGGGCAAAGCCTGCCGCCTACTGCATAGTGACGTG
>NW_022732188.1:0-1030 GCF_011630105.1 Anneissia japonica
ATAAAAATTGTAGTAACACGTAATTGGTAATTTAATTGGCAATCCTTACCTTAGGATTCGAGTAAAGAAGAAATACAAACTTCGAAGATATAAGCATATCAATCAAGGCTATGATAACCAAAACAACAAAGACGTATACTATTTTATCCATTTCTTTGATCCAACGATACTGTATGCTCAAAGACGTACCTGTTAAAGACTGTTCAAACAAAGTTACTACACCCCAGTGGGTTTCAATTGATTCATGAAAACACGCCTGATTTGTTTTTTTATTGACCGAAATAACTCAGTACTGAGTTATTTCGGTCAATAAAAAAAAATTCAGGCGTGACGTCACCATTTGGAAAGCATTGGCCATGAGACAGTTTGTTTTCTGGGCTTTTTATTCATTTTTATTTCGTTGATAGTGAATTTTCAAAATTTAATTATTTTAAAGATGCAGTTAATAATAATAAGTACCGTATATATTTTTAGTCTATCTAATAGGTGCGATTTTTGTGCTCTTTCGTCTGTATATTTGATATATTTAAATTTTATATATTTCATCAGCCTGTTAGTGGCGATGATTTGCTGTTGGTCTGTTGAAATGAAATAAATAAATACATAATATTTTTGTAATATCATTATATAATGTTGTATATTTTGATATTGTATTTTATCATCATTATGTAAAGTGCATTGAGAACTAATGTAAAGAGAAAAAGAATAAGGTAAATAAAGGAGTAAGAAAAGAAAATGTAATGGAAAGAAAGAAATGTATAGGAATGTAAAGGAAAGGAAAAGATAAGAACGGTAAGGAAACGAAAATTAAAAAAAATTGAGAAAATGAGTCAAAGAGAAAGTGGGTTTTAGCAGTTACTGCCTTGATGTAGTGTGAAAGGCTGTGGTACAGTTGACGCCAGAGTACTTCAGTGTTTCAGTGTTGGGTTGTGCGATGGTTTCACGTCATCCAGGAAAATGTTTCCTGTTGGTCCAGCGATTTGCTAGATGAAAAACAGAAGAGAATGCTTTTAGGGATGCCAGGGGCGGA
>NW_022732189.1:0-801 GCF_011630105.1 Anneissia japonica
TGGCTGTGACAAATCCTTTTATGCATAAAAAGGGAACCAGAGAGCGAGGGCGTTTATGGGAGAATTTATTGAAGAAAAATGCAAATGAAATAAAGGCCTCTGGGATATCCCCGGAAATGTCAGAAAGCGATGTACTAGTCGAAGAGTTAATAAACCAAGAAGATGATGCAGAAAAAATAGAGTTGAAAAATGATGAAGAGAAGAAAAAGCAGGATGGAATAGCGATGCGAAAACAGGCAATGGAGACTTTTGCGGAGACCAAAAAAAGGTGAGATATTTCTTTTTAATGAGGGATTGTTCAATTCCAAAATTTTTACAAGTTTTTACAACTTTACTCTATGTGGAGGAACAAAAGAAAATTCTACACCTCTACAAATGCGTGGACATTTCAATATTAAATAAAACATACTACAGAATGAAAAGAAAGCCCATTTGGTGCATAGATAATTGTAACTACATATGTGATGTAACCAAGTCTACTACTTACTTTATGTTTTAATATTTTTGCATTAACAAAAAAAAACAAAAAAACTGGGGCTTGAAATGGTGTAATGTTAATGAATGTTGATTCTGGTTTATATTAAAATTAATGAATGTCATGTGTCCATAAAATTATAGTATTTTATGGGATTTTCTTGTAAATTTTAATTTGTTTTTTATGTTACCAGAAAAAAAGAAGAAAGTACCGATTCAGAAGAAAAGGATAAGAAAAGAAAATCAGGTACTGACACATTGGAATTTCTCCAAGAGAAAATGGTAATTGATGCAGAGTATAGAAAACAAGAGCTAGAAATGAAGCAA
>NW_022732190.1:0-1164 GCF_011630105.1 Anneissia japonica
AAAAGTTGTTGTTATTGGCGTTTTATTAGTATTTTTCTCATATTATTATTATTAATATTATTGTTTCTTGTTGTCACCTTTAATATCGATATTATTACCTTATTATTACTAAGTAGGCCTAGTATTATAAGTATCATTATTATTATTATTACCAATTAGTATTACTATTATTATAAAAATCAACATTATCTTTAATTTATTATTGTATTATTGCTATTATCACCTTCAATATCGTTATTATCACTAATTAGTTATTAAAATTGATATTTAAATATCATTATTATTACCATACTAGTATTATTACTATTTGTTAAAATAAACATTACTATTAATGTCGTTGTTGTTATTATCACATTTATTATCGTCATAATGACTAATTAGTATTATTAACGTAAATATTACTAATTTATTGCCGTTATTGTTGTTTAATATTATTGTTGAAGTAGAATGTTGTGAGTAAACAGAAGACGAACACATTAATAAATAACTCTTTTTAATTCATAGGCAATAGCATTCAAATCTCTTTGGTAGTGTGGTGGTCCTGTTTTACTAAAACATACTGTGTACTTTATTTCAATCATATATTGAAGAAAAAGGATGCAAAAACTTAGATTTACATTAAATAACTTGTGGCCGAGTTGACTTGTGGCCGAGTTGATTTGTGGCCGAGTTGACTTGTGGCCGAGTTGACTTGTGGCCGAGTTGGCAGAAGCCGAAATATTTGTGGCCGAGTTGATTTGTGCCGAGTTGACTTGTGGCCGAGTTGACCTGCACCCGGATAAGCCTAGGCCCACCTCTCAAGCAACCCGTGACTGGCGCCGGGTGTGTGTGTATGGAAGGCCTAGGCCTAAGCTAGGCTAGCCTACAAAAAAATCTGCATATGAATTACACATCGAAAGGTTTCTATATACCTGACTTACTCCCCAATAAATCTTGAATAACAATATTTATTAAGGACTTGAAAGAATCGTCTTTAATATGGACCGAATCTCCGCAAATTTGTAAACTTTGTAACAGTTCTGCACTGAGCTCCATCTTTTTGTGTTTATCATCAGCAGCTAGCAGTTGACCTTTGCGTAGTATACTATTAAAGCAAGGCGAGAGAATCAGTGGCGGATCCAGTAAACGGAAAGCTGAATATTCATAGATTCTTCTCATGTAAAA
>NW_022732191.1:0-511 GCF_011630105.1 Anneissia japonica
ATTAATAATGATTCAGCATATTAAATCAACTTACGTCTATAGATGTAAAATCTGGTGTTTTTTTTTCCAATAAAATGTTACCTATTTTATTCTGTTTAAAAAATAATCTTATAAAATACCGTACATTATAAAGTTACATTGTAAATTATATGAGAATTTAATCCACATAATTTATGTTTTCAATTATTTAAGCATTTAAACGATTCAGTGGGCCTAACGCTGGATGTAAATGTAAAACAAAACAAAAACAAAAAACAATAGCATCGCTAAAGTGTTTTCATGTATGCAAATGCTAATACTATCGCGCGATTACCGCATATTTTTGGTAAGCAGAGCTCAGGATGGTTCACACAAACTGTCGAATCCGTCGAAATGTCGTATAAATAAACTGCAATTATGTAAATAACTTTCACAAGAACTTTACAAATATCTTAATTAATATAATGTTAATTAATATTTTAAATTAGTTAATTACTAATTAATTAAAAGATTGATATAAACATTGTGACCT
>NW_022732192.1:0-776 GCF_011630105.1 Anneissia japonica
ATAGCAAATTATTAAACTATTGTAGCCAAAACGAGGCCAAGTGGAGCATCTTATTCAAAAATAAATTACCAAGGAATGAAAATTAAAATCGTGTACATTATACCCAAACACCGCAACGCTCGAGTTTCAAACATACGGGTAGCTAGCTGTACTGAACCCTCTGAGTAAATTGAGGGCGCAATTGCAAACGATGGTGCTTAACGAAATTTGATTGGCTAAATCTATGGCAGCCATCTTGGATGGTACCCACACAGTTCTGCGTATTTCGAACATCGAATACATTGCGGTTAGCGCTCTAGTATTCTTATTATTATCTCTATGGAGTAGTCATAAAGGTACCATATCCCCGACAGTTGGCTATGCAGCAATGTACCCTTTGAATACAAATTGAAGACAAGTGAAGATATAAAGGCAGCCGATTGTGATGTACATAATGACTATCTAACTTTCCACAAAAACATTAGGCCTAAGCTAGGCCTAGTTCAGTACAGTAGTTACTGCGATGCGAGGGTGGTAGATCTTCAGTCAGTGATATTGTCTAATACATTTTAATAATGTGTGTACAATTTAAGAATGCACCGCGTGGGTCGCTTTCTTTGTTGAGTGACAGCAGCAATCTAAGCCTAGCTAGTATACGTTCTTGATCATTGTAATGAAAACTTCGGTTGACGACGATTGGGCCCAACTGGTGTGGACAATCGGACCCAAGATAACTTCAAATAAATTGTAGTCCTAGTAGGCCACTGCCACCACCCCCACTCCTGATATCGTTCCAA
>NW_022732193.1:0-777 GCF_011630105.1 Anneissia japonica
AGATATCGTAAATTTTGTACTATTCAAGTGCTTTTTGTGCATCTAACGAGTTTCAACTTCTCAAATGTTCTCACCTGAGCCCCAACCATAGTGGGGCTCAGTCGAATATGGTAGTTTTTAGAATAGTACGTACTTAAATTTCTTTTTCTGGTACCTAATTAATTAATTAGTGTTTTTTTTTTTTTACTCAATTCGTCAAAAACATTATTATTTAATAGGTAATGTAAGTTCTATTTTGGGGCATCCAGTGGTATAAAATACTGAAATTTTTGCGTCACCGCCAACCCACGATGGCACTGACGTGATGTGGACTCTCATTACATCAGCACCCTGTTCTTTAGATTAACGATACGCCACTTTGCTGAAAACAATAGTTAAGACAAAATATATATTTCCATTCGTTTTGTTGTTCATGTAAATGTCTGATAGGATATTACTTTAAAACAATGCTAAAAACACAGTGTCAATACGATCACTTACACATGTAAGACTGAGCTGAGCGACTCCGAATTAAGGTGGAATTTATAGTGGTTAAGTGACGTTTATCATGCACTGTATTATGCGCTATAGAAATGGAAGACCATAATGTAATGGAAATGAACCTCTCTGGTATTGCCGACAGTACAATCAGTGTACAATATAGGCCAGTGTAGATTTAAACAATGTCCTCATGGCAATGTTCAAAATAAATGTAAATCAAATAAATATGACTGTTGGGGTGAGAGGGGGTGTATCTTTGTAGTTAGGCAGTTATATACTGTCTTCTTATACACATCT
>NW_022732193.1:859-1189 GCF_011630105.1 Anneissia japonica
AAAATTGGCAAATATTGATTGATTTTAAAAAGTGTTTCTTTTTCTTGGCCGCATCATTTTTTCAACAGCATAAAAAACAATGTAATTTTGTGATTGGAAATAGGCCTACGTTTTCTTTAAAAAACAATAAAAATTAAACCAGTGTTATACAATATTTACAATATTCTTGCCAAATAAAAACAGTCCCTCCCTCATCTATTACAAAAAAGCAGTTGTTCCGATTTAAAAAAAAAATAAATAAAAAAAAAGGCCCGCCCTATTCACTTTAAAAAAAAATAGTGATCTAATAATTTTTCCTATGTGCCCTAAATTGGCTATAGTGGGACACAG
>NW_022732194.1:0-721 GCF_011630105.1 Anneissia japonica
ATCCCGAAAAAAAAATCAAAAAAATCTCTAATAATAATAATAATAATAATAATAAAATAACATACCCATATACATACATAAACATACATACGCGCAAACTGTAAATATATATATATATATATATATACACATGTAAGCAGCGAAAGTAAATAAAATACAAAAAGAATACATCAAATCATACGCAGTCAATCAGAAATGCAACAGCAAAGGAAGAACAGTACAATTTAAAAGAGTGGTGAAATGGTCAAGCGTACCTCTCAGAACATTGCTAATTGTTCTCCAATAAAAGTGCACTTCTTAATTTCCATGCCCGACAAGCGTACGATTTACAGAATTTATCAAATAAGAGGGCAATATCGTTATTAACCATGTGTTCAGGATAAATATTATCGAAAAAATCGAAGCTTGCTAAGACGTATTGTAGTTTTGTACATAGACCCGTAGGAAAATAATGTATAGAATTTCTAAAGAAACCATTCTATAAAATTTCTACAGCTTTTCTATAGGCTAATTCTATATGATTTTCTAAACCAGCTTTATAGAGTTTTAATAGATTTTCTACAAGGTCGCTAAAGATGTTTTGATGTAGTTTAAATAGAAATCCTGAAGAACTCCGATAGAGTTCTATAGAGTGTTCTTAGAACCTCTAAAGAAATTTTGTAGAAAAAAAAAATTCTAAGGAAAATTTATAGAATTTACATAGAGTATTTGTATAGAAAAA
>NW_022732195.1:0-628 GCF_011630105.1 Anneissia japonica
TGGCTCACACTATGATGACATTACTTTCATGAAATTTAAATAATATTTTGTGTTTATAATATTCAAAATCTCATAATTTTTTGACAGGATTTCTTATTGTATACCCTGGTACAATATGTGTTTATTTAAATTAAAAATGATGAAAAATTGTGGGTTACCCCCACAAAAGTTAAAAAAAAAAGTGGTGACGTGGTCAGATAATTATGGTCATAAATAGGTCATTTAAGATCAATATTGTATGACATCTTAATAATACATCTTCTCAGATTGTTATTAAATAATCAGAACAGTGGCAAGATTCTACTAGTGAAATACGGTACCTTATATACATACTGTATATAAGTATATACAGACTATGCTATATATAAATTAAAATACTTTGCTGTGTAGTAGTATATAAATACAATACTAGTTAAAAGATAGAATAATAATTATGTTGTAATATATAAATATGTATCTCGACCACAGGTCTCTGTGGTTGAGTTGGTAAGACCTTCGCACGTTAAGAAAAAGGTGCTGAGTTCGAGTCCTGGTGGAGGCAAGGTTTCCTTTTCATTCTGATAAGATTTTCCTCTTCTGTTGCATTTAAATTGTACATTATTATTAACAAAATGGGTTTATCCCATTG
>NW_022732196.1:0-536 GCF_011630105.1 Anneissia japonica
AAACAAACACTATTCCATTGAAAGTTTGAAGTTTTTCTGAAAAGTACTCGAAATATGGCAGAAAGACAAAAATTTGCACTAAGTTCTCAACTCGGCGAGATAAGCACTTTTGTGCAAAAAGTGACAATGTTAAAAAGTTGAGTTAAAAATGTAATTTTTTTTTGTTAGGGTTAGGGTTAGAGTTAGGGTTAGGGTTAGAGTTAGGGTTAGGGTTAGTGTTAGGGTTAGGGTTGGGGTTAGGGTAAGGGTTGGGTTAGGGTTAAGGTTAGGCAAAGTGAGATAGGCTGAAAGAAACACTATTCCATTGAAAGTTTGAAGTTTTTCGGAAAAGTACTCGAAATATGGCAGAAAGTCAAAAATTTGCACTAAGTGCTCAACTCGGCGAGATAAGCACTTTTGTGCAAAAAGTGACAATGTTAAAAAGTTGAGTTAAAAATGTAATTTTTTTTTGTTAGGGTTAGGGTTAGAGTAAGGGTTAGGGTTAGAGTTAGGGTTAAGGTTAGGGTTAGGGTTGGGGTTAGGGTTAGGGTTGGGGT
>NW_022732197.1:0-709 GCF_011630105.1 Anneissia japonica
AATTATGCTATAGACATTCTATAGTTTTTTTTTGATAGAATTCTATAGAATTTTTTTGTATGGGATATCTTTTCTTATATAACTATTTTTCTTCTTATGTTGTTAAAACAACTATAAAAAAATAAATAAATATAATACTATTAATAATAAAAAGTCATTAACAAAGACAAATACGACCCTCAGAACTATAATTATGAAAAGATATGAAAACGGTCGTCTTAACAGCGCTGATATAACTATTTCAACCTAGTTAGCCTAGGCTCACCGCCGACCTCGCTGCAGGACTAGGCGTAGGCCTGCTAGCTATTTATTTATTTCTATTTCGTATACAATTTACAATCGACAGCGAATGACTGAATTTGATTACATTACAATATAAAAACATACACATACAGAAAAAAAGCATTGATATTGATTACTATACTGTATACTGTACATTGAAATTACCAAATAACTAAACAATTTGTATGATTTCTAAATAATGGTTGAGAACGATGGTAATTATATAAAAAAAAAAAAAAAAACAAGTCGTTTTTTGTCTTTATCTGCCCCTCTTTTCGCTGATGATCCCTCATTTAATCATCAAACCTATCACCTATAATAAGCAAGTGAAATGTTTACATTATTTCCTATAAACAATCCTCGCTTTTGTACCTAAAATTAAAATTATACGTTGTCTATAAAAGCTACTATAAACCTTATGCGAGGC
>NW_022732198.1:0-547 GCF_011630105.1 Anneissia japonica
CTGTTTTCGTTTTTTTAAGGCGACTACGACGACGCAGCACACACGTAGGCCTACGGAGGGGAGTTGTCAACCATGGTTTTATTACCAGAGAACAATGTTCCCTTGTTTTATATTTGAAAAAGTAAATGTGAAAAAAAACTTTAGCCAAATACTGTATACAAAATTAAAAATTTCCAGTAAACACTGAGTGATGTTTCGCTGTTGGCTAGGATCTAGACCTACCTAGGCTAGGCCAGCCTAGCCTAGGCCCTAGGTGTCAAAAGAGTCGTTACCGGGAGAAGAGGGGTGTCAGGCCTGCTCAGGCAATTTGCCAAATGCAACGATGATGTACAAATAAATAACAATTTTAAACAGGTATTTTAATTTATATAGCAAGGCTTGATCCACGATATCAAGGGCGGATGCCCTAGCTAGTGGCACCAGATAATGTGTTTTCTCCTACCCGAAATCCACCCTGACAAGGCTAGGCTAGCCTACGCCTAAGGCTCTTTTTTCATTATCCCCTGATTTACCTAAATTTATGTTGTGACTATTCATTCCTCATTTA
>NW_022732199.1:0-2118 GCF_011630105.1 Anneissia japonica
TGTAGATATACAAATAATTAAATAATGGTAGAAACAATAGTATAGAACTGGTGATCTCTTGCTGTCATAATGCTATACCACAGGGCCTGTTGATATATTCAGATTTGTTTTCCTTGTTACATATGGGTTGAGACTTATAAAAAATACATCAAAATACAAGAAAAAGTTTCTTTAATATATATCAAACGGGACATAAAAATGAACATTTAAAAGCAATGTTATATCACAGATACAATCCAACTAAAGACACTTTTCCAAACAACTAATAAACACCCTGGCAAAAAGTCCGCCTGAGAAAACGAGTATACTCGAAGCTGATATTATAATGAAGTAATAGACAGTATATGGAATCAATGTTGCTGCGTAGCACTATGTACAGTATACATATAACCAAACAGTTATTTGTATACAGGGGCATAACTAGGGTTTTTAGCACCCAAGGCATGAATTGTGCTCCAGTTTGGTTTTTATACTGAGCTTCTTGTGGTTGTTAATTGATCCAGAAACTTCACCGATGTCTTTGGCTTTTGCCTCTATTGGTATACTGTATATACACACACATAAGAGTAATTTTGAATTGTGAATGTATGCTATAAATCGTTTTTGGCACCCAAGGCATGAATGGTGCTATTTCCAGTTTGGTTTTTATTCTGAGCTTCTTGTGGTTGTTAATTGATTCAAAAACTTCACCGATGTCTTTGGATTTTGCCTCTATTGGTATACTGTATATACACACACATAAGAATAATTTTGAATTGTGAATGTATGCTATAAGTTGTTAAGATTATTTTTACATTCCATAGCTCTTTTTTTTCCCAGTGGTCGAAAACAAATATATATTTTTTTTATTACATGTGAACATGTTAGTTAAGAAACAAATTAAGTAGAAAGTAAATTTTCGAAAAAATTCGAGATTTAGGGCACCTTTGATAAGTTTATCATACAATAGTAAGAGACAAATTCAGAAATGAGTTATGTAAGCCATGATAAATGGATGAACACCATTCAAAATAATGAATTGTGAGATGTGTTCAGTATGGTCCACAGAGGGCTCACATGCAATGTGATGGTTTTTGATTTTAAATTGCTGCTGTTTCTATAAACTCTCTATTAAATCATATTGTTCTCTTGAACCGTTGTATGCCACTTCGAGTTCGCTGTTTGGCATATCCTTGGCTTGGGCCTAAAAAAAATTATTAAGATATAAATAAAAATAACAAATAAACTTGACCATTCATTTAAAAATTAGAATAAGAAAATATTTTACTAACCAATATACAGGCACGTGAAGACTACTGTTGATGTTTATTGTACGACCTTAAATTAATAAATTAGAAAATTGTTTTTATAGTTACCAAAAATCTACTTATTGTAATCTGTGTCCTGTTGGAGGATGTAACTTATTTTAACCTTTTATTAAATACGTATTAATGTTTTGAGAGTTTTTACAATTTTTATCATAGACAGTATATTAAAGTTTATAATTGCCAAATTTATTTTTTATTGCAAGATTAATGATTAATAAAAGGGTTTGAGAGAAGAATATTCATTGATGTAAGGAGAGTGTGTTTAAAGTCACTCACAATGAACTATGGAATGAAATGTTAAGTAAACCAGAGATACCCTTAGCCTGGATTCTAGTCCATAATTAAATTATATGAATTACTTGATTGGTGGCGCTATACCGAATAGAAATAGACTTGGATATTATATTTTTTATAACTTTATTTTTATGTTTTTAAGTAGTAATCAGGTGTGGGAAGTAACACTTCTGAGGGTGCTGCATAAGTATTACTGTAAGATTTATTGTGCTGTTGTTACATTGCTCCCCCTTCAAAAGCAGTAATGCTCTGGGGACGCCCATTGTATTTTATGTTCATTGTTATGGTAGAAATAAATTCGTTTTTGCCAACTTATATCTGATTGGTTGCAATATGACAATAAGAAGATTATTTGATTATCCTAATTGCTCATTTATATAATTAATTATTTATGAATAAATGAAACTGCACGTTTGTTTCCACACTATGACAAATATTTCTATGGAAAAAAGGGTGTAGAAGATTGGCCCTAATTGCAAAATTTACAGTAAGTTCAACCTCCCACATATTATACAAT
>NW_022732200.1:0-1072 GCF_011630105.1 Anneissia japonica
ATATATATATATATACATAATGATAAATGTAAACATTACTCAAATACAGTATTGCAAAATATATAGTGATGTTTTTAACGCCAAATGTTTCTTATCTAACCAAATCACCCCCTCAAACAACACATTAAGCCTTTATCAGATATATGAGGGGTTTTTTTTGGCTGGAATGAATCTTTGATATTCAACACGTTCAAATGGATTTTAACTTCTCAATATGCATTCATTTTTTGGTGTTATGACGTCCGACGCGTAAACGAAAGGTCCCTGAGATGGTTTCTGTTGGAGGTGATTTTTTTTTTTTTTTTTTTTTTACAGATTACTCTCATGTTAGTTTATTGATAATACCAATACATTCCAATAATCTACCTCCTGTGTTGACAAATTCAAATCTAAATATATTAAGAACACTGAATTCTCGTCTGTATATATAATAGATTAATCAACAAATGGTGTTAAGTCTTGTTTCTATAAAATTGCTACACTGTGCTCCCAGACTCGACCGACCAATTAGCCTTACCGACAGTTGACACCAATAGCGTGTAGCAATTTTAAGAAAATCACAATTTATGCAGCAAACCTAATTTGAGAAATATACATATATATTAACGTATATTACAATGTAACGTTAGGTCTATTTAGTTAGACTGGTATCTTGATGCGCATACACAACACAATAGTTTACAAAAATTTCAAATGGGGCTGCGTCGTGGATCAATCTAGACACATACAAAAATAACCAAGGGAATATTGAGTCATTTGCCGACAACGACAACCCCAATAGTTTTATTCTAACTAATATATTAGCACATGTGCTTCCTTCTTTGGCGCCGATAGCCTTGTGATTGATGCATGCAGTGTATTCACAATATCCACATGAAAAATGTAATAATTAGGACACTATAATGTATTTAATAAAACAGTGCAAAAAAATAAATGACAACGTACAACATTCAAGCTTGTATAGTATAGAATCACAACAAGGAGGTATTAAGTAAATAATGTTATATAAAATCTGTCCTCAAATCTCTTATCGTACCAAATAATATAACAATGTAATAAAGGATATATATAT
>NW_022732201.1:0-5122 GCF_011630105.1 Anneissia japonica
AGCACAGAGCATGAATTTTGTAAATTAAGATAAACCGCAATCTGAGATCTCGCCCCCAACCTTATAGAATGCTTTAGCGATTGACGCCTGAATAATAATAATAATAATAATAATAATAATAATAATAATAATAATAATAATAATAATAATAATAATAATAATAATAATAATAATAATAATAATAATAATAATAAAAGATTTGTATAGCGACACTATCTTTTAGCTGTTAGTATCTTTCGAAGTCATCAAGATTTTGTAAACTTGATCTCATTTATTTGAAAGAAAAAAAAAGAAGAAAGAACTGAGATCAAAGCTATACAAGCTGAACTAGCAAGGATGAAGGTCAAAAATGAGTTAGTTGCCGTCCGACCAGAAATTGAAATAGAGTAGTATAATGACTTAAGAATTATTACCTACCATAAATAGAAAAAAAACCCCAAAAAACAAGAGACTCAACCGAAAGTAGAATGTGCTTTCGAAATCGGCCTCCGATAAATTATACCTAGGTAGGCCTACCTACACCGATGGACCTGCCAAACAAGCAATTTCGGGTCTACTCGAGCTTCATAGAGAGGCATTCTCAAAAGACAAGAAGCTGCTAGACCAGAAATTCGGGGATCTGTTTACAATTGCTGGCGCTTACAGGCGCAAGATATATGATTGGCCCTGTTTTAAGTTTAATAAACGCACCCTTTCTTTTTTCTCAACACAAAGGTGGCGATGAGTCATACAGCATTGCTAGCAGTAACGAAGACGTGAAAATAGCGGAAAGGTTCCCAAGCCACTGTACGGAAGATGGAGAAGATACATTTAGTGATTTCCTTAAAAATGAAGCTAAAATCGTCAACAATCCAGTATTATAAACCATTATAGGATGAGAATACTAATAAATGTACAGCAACGGTTACATTAAAGAAAAAAACATCGCTCGCTAGGAGTTTTTCTACTACAACGACTGGCAGACGGCTAGAATGTGGAGTGTGTTCTAAAGATCACTATGTAGAAAACAGTGACGAGTTTCTAAGTAAGACGTTTGAAGAAAGGACACATATTGAGGGATTGTAGAATAAAATGAAGGTGCGACACATTCAACGGTAGAAATCCTACGGCTCTTTTTGATCCAGAATCTAAGTCACAACCTGATGAAAAATTGTAACATCATTCAGAGCAAAAACTAGTTTATCTAACTCGTTAATCGTACCCGTATATATGGCTCATACCAGTAATCCGCAAAGACGAATACTTACCTATTAGATATCCCATCGGAAAGCCTATTAAGGAAAGCCTAGGATTAAAAGGCTCAAAATGGAAAATAGATTTAGTCTACGCTCTTCGATGAAGACGTAACTGATTGTCAGATTGTAAGGGGGTTAAAATTTTGATTTTAAAAGTTTTTAAGACTTATACAATACTACTACTATAAGGCATAATCAAATACCTGAATCAACAGATGGCTGGCCTCACCTTAAAGTTATAAACGACCAAATTATGCCTTATAATTAAAAAAAATCGAAGGTACACTAATTGACGCTCACTGCACGAGGGCCATTAAACCAAGAATGGCACTACCAGAAACGACGCCGATCCACATGACATCAAAACAAGTCTCGGTTGGGGAATAATTAGTGTTGTTAAAGAAGATTAATAAAAGCACAGGTACCTTCCATTACGCTTTCAGAATAACTTTAAACGTCCCAAATATGTTCGAAGCCGACTTTTTAGAAAAAGCAAGTAAACAACCACATCAAACTTGTCAACAGTCACTTTCAGATGCCATAACTTATTATTATTAGGCCTACTATTAGGTCTATTATGGTGAGGGTAATAATTGTAATAATTATAAATTGTATAATAATAGCCTGTTTTCATTTTACTTTTTTTCAATTTAAGCGATATATTTTAATAGTTAAAGGTAATATTTTGACATTTTTCTTAAATTTGTATTTATAAATTTATTCTTTTATGTAATGTTTTACACTATTTTATCTTATAATTATGGTACGGCAATTACACATTATCAAGCCTACCATTTATTCAGGCATTGATTGATGAATTTATTCTTTTATACATACATATCATTCAAACAATTAATTCACAATGACATAATAATTATAATCCATAGGCCTACCTAGTCCAAGCACCTCAACCTCACAGAGCGTCAGATAGTTGTTCTGCAGCGTGACACTGACGTATTGTCCTTTAAGTGGTGGAATGCACTCTAGAAATATCTCGGCCGAGTCGTTGATTTCTGCATCGGTTATTTTTCCCCCACATTGGGCATTAGTCAGCATACCCTTAGGGTCATCTCCGACATGAATGGTTGCGCCATCCAATCGTTCCTTGCAGCAATCTTAAGCAAAATGTAAATATATCCAATGTATATATATTATCTTTCAATAAATACTGCCAAAAAATCTCTTTGCTTCTTGTACCATTATGCATAGAAATATTAAAGGCTTGCAGCAATCTTAAGCAAAATGTAAATATATCCAATGTATATATATTATCTTTCAATAAATACTGCCAAAAAATCTCTTTGCTTCTTGTACCATTATGCATAGAAATATTAAAGGCTTGCAGCAATCTTAAGCAAAATGTAAATATATCCAATGTATATATATTATCTTTCAATAAATACTGCCAAAAAATCTCTTTGCTTCTTGTACCATTATGCATAGAAATATTAAAGGCTTGCAGCAATCTTAAGCAAAATGTAAATATATCCAATGTATATATATTATCTTTCAATAAATACTGCCAAAAAATCTCTTTGCTTCTTGTACCATTATGCATAGAAATATTAAAGGCTTGCAGCAATCTTAAGCAAAATGTAAATATATCCAATGTATATATATTATCTTTCAATAAATACTGCCAAAAAATCTCTTTGCTTCTTGTACCATTATGCATAGAAATATTAAAGGCTTGCAGCAATCTTAAGCAAAATGTAAATATATCGAATGTATATAGTATCTTTCAATAAATACTGCCAAAAAAAATCTCTTTGCTTCTTGTACCGTTGTTATGCATAGATATATTAAAGGCTATTAACCAACGATACATCCCATAAGTATTTTTATAACTTGGTAGACCCTACTTTTCCATGACATCGTGGATTGCCCTTTCAGCTGTTCTAAATTTTCGCGATTTTGATGAAGTATTTCGTGGCCTTTTATTTTCGGGATTTAACATGTACGTAAATGAATTTCGCGACAATAACTAGCAAAATTTCAGGAAGCTCAGTAAGTTTTTAATAGTATACTGTCAATGCAGGCTGAGTACAATACCTAAGCATTAGCTAGAAGTATTCTGACTTTTGGTGTCTGTGTATAATTTTTTTTTTCTGGACTAACTAACCTTCGGGTTTAAAGGGTCACCCATTGCTAAATCTGACCTGTTTTCTTGCTATTTTCCTGTTACTTTTGAATGACTTTGTTTTGTACTTTTTTTCTGTTTTAGGTGAGCATGAAATAAAAAAACAAACAAACAAATAAATGACTGGCCACTGGAAAGTCCCAGTCTCTGCTGAATTTTATGGGCCTGTACCATTACATTTCATTAAGATTACGATGTTTACCAATTTTTTCGATATTCTTCCTACATTCTATACATTATTGTTTTTAAAATGGAAAAAAAATAAAACCATATTGAACAGAAATCGCTATCGTTCTTATGACAAAACTATCGTAGCTTTCAGCAATTTTATATATTTTCACGATCGTTTTTTTGGGTGTAACATTTTTGTTCAAATTTTCTCAATTTTTGCGTACCCGTAATTTTCATGATCGTTTTCTTATCGCAAATTTCGCGAAATATAAGGGCACGCGAACAAAATGGGATCGATTATTTGATATGAACAAAATAACATGAAGGGTAAGCAATGGAAGTCCAACGACCTATCAGTGGGGTTCTCTAATATTGGAAACATTCATTTCCAAATAGTGTACTGCATTCTCTAACGTGCAAATGGCGATCTCTTCAAAATGTGGTGCACATTTCAGTGAATAAAATTAAACCGGTATTAATGGATCTCCATGTTATTATTGCTAGCAAATTGTATATTCAACTTGTTCCGACGGTGTGAGTTACACCGGTAGTATCGTAGTAATTGAACAAACGCTTGTTATGAGGTTGACACCAACCGTATGAGCGGGATCATCTGATAGAAAACAAGCGCTTCGCAACCAGCAAGCTAACACCGACAAATCACTGGATTGGAAGGCTCTTATCCCGATAATTATTCTGTTAATTGACTTGCCACAAGTTGATTGCAGTAACATCTTCAGCTTGTCCACGGTCTCGTTTTTGAGGCAATTCTAAGCCTAGTTGGTTCATAATATCAATCAAATCATCTTTAAAATTACCTTTTTGATTTTTTTAAACTTTATAATTGTCAAAAGGAATCCAAATAAAACATTACAGGATAAATCTCTATTATTACCGTTCGTTGTACACTTAATATAAATTTTCATGTCTTATTTTGGGAAATCCGCAAAATACCGTGGTAGTTCGTTCCCTGTGTCTAAAGATACGGCTGAACAAGATACGGCGAACGCCGGTGAGATACAGTACGTAGGCCTACATGATTCTGGAATTACAGCTAAGGTAGCCTTACCTTTAGCCACTGCAATTTACACATTCTAGCAAGAAAAACCATGAACAACGTACTCGTATACATTTGGTAGCTCGGTTCAAATGCTGCAGCTGCCGAAAATCTCATAAATGCAATAATTTTGAGAATTTAGGGGTTTCAAATCGATTTTAGAGTCTACTAATATGTAGAAAACACATTTATTTGTTTTTTCTCCCCGACGAATTGTGCTTTTCCCCCTGACGGGAGGGCCGGCTCTCCCCGACGGAGGGGGGGGAAGGGCTGGCCCCCGCTGGCGCCACCCCTGGTTGAAACATCCTATAATGTGAACGTGTTGACATACCTTCTCGATTGTAAATTTTCACACCATAAATCAAGGAGGGTTTTACTAGATCTACCATCCACCAATTTTCAGCTTCATTCTCTAAATGTAAGAAAAAAAAAATATTATTGTTATTGTTATTATTATTATTATTATTATTATTATTATTATTATTATTATTATTATTATTATTATTATTATTATTATTA
>NW_022732202.1:0-924 GCF_011630105.1 Anneissia japonica
AACCTTTTAGCAGACTTTTATTGTTTTTAAATTTTTGCTGTTTCCTCTGTGATTTTATCTTTTGTTTCTTGTTTTAACTTACATTTTAACTGTGAACAAACAAGAAGAATTTCAAACCATGTTCTCACTGTGTTTGACAATAAAAGTTGAATTGAATTGAATTGAATTGAATTCTCAAACAAAGCTGCATGTTTAACTAACAAGCAAAAACAAATGATATACGTAATTATAATGCGCCTTTGGGAAAATATATTTCTTCACAATGAAATACTTCTATGCAACAAATTCCATTCACTCACCAAACTGTCCACTTACATCATAAACCTCTACATAAATATCTTCATAATTACAGTACAAAATATTTCAAAAAGTTACGTACAGTACACAACAAACCTTACAACAACCATATTTCCTTTAATATCACTGTACACGACATCACACCTTTCCTAACTGTTAAGTGAACATAACAAAAAAGGTCTATGATGATGCATACAACTAACTCTAACTTTAAATGTTTTTCTTTATGCTCAATACATATAACAACACTCCACACAACCTCCACCCACCGACAGCACTTAAACATTGCCAGCTATTGTCAAGTGGGCTATTGCATCATTGATGCTCTCGTTTTTGTTTTGTTTTCGTATTTTTTTTTCCTTTTCAAGACATTTGCACATGTGCATGCAGTTGGCCCTCTTTTTGTTTTGATGTTTTTAACTGAATAAAGATTATAATAATGTGTAGTCCTAGCATTCTAATGATATTTTCCTTTATTTTGTATATTATGTATAGGACCTTATCAGTTTTTTAGTCATCATCAATCAGTCAATCAATCAATCAATCCATCTATCAATTGATAAAATGATGAACGAACATATAGATATTATGCTTGGAGCTATGGAGTTATTTGATTACAATGAATAA
>NW_022732203.1:0-519 GCF_011630105.1 Anneissia japonica
AGAGACTCTGCACTTGTTACAACACATTGGATAAATGAAGCTAAATATTTGCTTTTAATAAAGAAGTCTACTTGCACATTTTACATGCGTACCGGTACATGTTCATTTGTCAAAACGTCCATTGGTTTCATATTTGTTTGCTTTTGTTCATAAATATTTTGTTCATTACAAAATTATTCATTCGTCTACTCAGTATCCGTCCGATACGTTTGTTAATTGTTTTGAGAAATGTCAGTCTTATGTTGGCTTTGTTTAATTGTTTGAATCATGTCCGTCTTATACGTTCGTTCTTTTAAGAATTTTGAAAAAATGTCCGTCTTATTTTTTTATTATTTTATAATTTTTTAATCTTGTCCGTCATATCGTTCATAAATTCGTTCATGTCCGTCTAATGTGTTTGTTGTTTTATTTGTTTAAATCATACCCATCTTATGCGTTTGTAATTTATATGTTTCAATCACGTCTTATACGTTCGTTCGTGTATTGCGGACTCGCGATCAAAGGCTGGCAGCAGTGTGG
>NW_022732204.1:0-813 GCF_011630105.1 Anneissia japonica
TTAATAAAATAAAGATGAGAAATTTTTTAAGTACAACGCAACATCAACAATAATTAAAATTCTAGGAAAGTCATTGACATGCCGAAGAGAGAGCACCAAGACCAAGTGGGTTTCTCTGAAGTCATCATTATTAGACAAACCACCATCATCATTAATATCAACACCTTCAAAAATATTTAATGTTTAGATTAATAATGGTTATCAGTTCTCCATTAGAGAGATAATTTCGGAACTACTATGGAGATGGAGCAAACTTACAAAGTACGATAACAACAACTGAAATATAATTAGTATTATTATTGTTGGTCAAAATAACATTTATTAAGGTCATTCCAGAAAGTATTGGTCACAATGGATCAATAGATAATGACTAACGACTACGTTTGTTAGTTTTTTACATAATTATGTAAGCTAGCGAAACCTCTCTACTAATTTAGGATAATGGATGTCGAACTATAATTTTCAATGTTAATGAAAATGTATGTAGTAAGTATTTTATTCCAGACAAACAGTGAATCATCGCCACGAGAATGCTGGTTAGGCCAATGAAAGTTGATTTCATGTTTCTCATCACACTGACCGCATCAAATTTTATGTCCCGCATGGGAAAATGTCATTATTCATTACTGATATTTGTTTGTACTACTTTTGTATAAATTCAAAAAAACCAATTTTTTGTGAATTCCCACCAAGAGAAGGGTCTCTGTCAACAATAATGGTGCCAGCATCTATGTATAAAATGACCTGATGATAGGTTAGTTTCAACAGCCGTTGTTGATCGTTTATTATTAGAAAATAGTAAACAAACTAAAT
>NW_022732205.1:0-656 GCF_011630105.1 Anneissia japonica
GGAGGAACGTTGAATGGGAAAGACGTAAATGTGTTATTTATGTGCCGTTGCAGGAGGGAAAAAAAAAGGTATAACTTTTTTTTTAAAAACAAAACAAAAAAATGGTAGGAGAGAAAGCCGGCCCCCTGCTGGTCGATCATCGCAAAGCAAAAGAGGATCTTGCTTACATCGGACAAAGAAAGAATCCGTTAGGATTCAGAGGCTCCGAGCAGACACATCTAGATGTGTATAAGAGACAGACGACAAACAGGTAATCAGGAGGAGGAGGAGGAGAAATCATAAAATTATGGATATGCCCGACGTTCGCAGAACCGAAATCGTACGCGAATCTAGTTGGTCTGGCCGACAAGCGTTTAATCGACATGTTGGTGCAGTTCATGAACATTCGACAGGAACGCAGATTTCGTCGCCGGCCTTTCTTACGAAGAGCGCGTTTCGTTTCTGCGCATGGCCGAAAGAACCGGCTGCAAAGATGCCGTGTGCGTGTTTCTTTCTGCCGTGTTCGAACTTTCAGGCAACGACCTGATGAGAGCCAGGAGGACGGCGGTCGACATACGTTCTCCGACGCTTCTGAACGCGGTCGATTCGGCAATCTGCAAATCGTTCGCGAATCTCAAACTGACCGAACGCGATCTTTATTTCAACGAGCTGTCCGT
>NW_022732206.1:0-1144 GCF_011630105.1 Anneissia japonica
TCCGGGACGCCCTGGAACGAGATTCCGTACCTCCGCCGGCCCATCTCCAGCAGCTTGATGATGTCTTCCCGATTGGTGCGGGCGCAGTTTAGATCCTGCGCCCAGTTGACAACGGATATGCCTGATTCGTGCACCAGGAGCGCCGCAACGACCAGCTGACCGGCTCTGTTCTTGCCACTTCGCCGGGGAACCCGAACGACGGTAAACTTCCTGTCGTTTTCTTCCAGCTTTCTGACGGCCGCCTGGCGCACGGCGGGATGCCACCTGGCGGGTTCCGTCAGCGACTCGGCCTCCTCCTCGGAGAGGACGCCGAGGATGCGCAGCGCCGGAATTCGAAGCTCGGAAGCTCGGTCGCCTTTGAACCTTCCGGCCATGACTGCGTTGCACATATCCCGCTGGAATGGCTCCAGACGAATGTTGCATTCCTTGCAGAAGAATTCCAGAGTGGACTTGACGTTCCGAACGTGTTTTAACGCTTTCTCTTCGGCGCCGACGGTCTCGCCTAAATCAACGCATGCGGAGAGCGGCTTCAAAACTCTCAGCCTGGCTTCTCTGCGCATCCTCTCATCGATCCTCTCGCAAATCCTGCGCATCTGCCTTTCGTGCGGAAGCATGGCGTGCATGGCGACTCGGTGAGAGACACGCTACTAAGGATGTTCGACGCTACGGTTAAGGATTATTGTAAATTCAAGTGGGATCGAATATATCTCGATGCGTATAAGTGAAATTGTCATGTTGGGAAATAAATCATTCGAAACCAAAACCTTTTCGTTACCAATTGTCTTTTACTTTTTTTGTTTATGTAGTAAAAAAAAAGAAAAAGACAAAGAGACACACGGAGAGATGAATAACTTGGACGTACCTCTTCCAGTCTACTGCGCGACGCTATCGTTCGCCTACAACGGATTTGGCATTGTGCTGTTTTTCAGAATTTTGGAAATGTATTTCGGAAAACGATACTTCGACATGTTCACGATTGACACGAGACACGCCATGGTCGACAGCGCCGTCAGTATAATGACGACAGTCGGCGTCATAATCTTGTCCGCGATGGCCGGAGCTTTGCGGACGACGGTGGTAGACGATCGCTCGGTGGACGAAAGAACGATGGAGTCGACGTTCTCGTGTCTGTTGGGAAATTACC
>NW_022732207.1:0-812 GCF_011630105.1 Anneissia japonica
GAAGTACTATGTTGTTGGACGTTAGTGCATGTTCAAGAGTTTTCGTAGCAACAATTTCGCTGGCTCTTAGGCAGGCAAAATAGCATGTTAGAAATAGAGCTTTATAGAGAGTGAAATCATAACGCGAAGTGGTTGCGAATAGGAGGTTCTTTATTCATTTAGTGAAAATCTGTGTAGTGATTGGTAGCCGAGTAAAAGTGGCGGAATGCTGTAGTCCAAAAAGATTTATGTAAGGCTAACAATATTATAAAAAAATTCTATCTTTATATACACGAGTCATTTAAAGATGTGTCCCTTGCAGGCTAATGTCAAAAAATCATAAACAAATAATTTTGAAATAAACTTGCTCATATTGCAATAGCATACAAATTATTAACTTGTGCATAAAAATTATTGAATTTAAAAAATGTGTACCCGGATTTTTAAACGAAAAAATTATAATAAAAATAATAAAACACTTTCAGTGACTGGAAGTGTTTCTATCATTTTCCGCTGTAAACTGATGGGTAGACATTTTTTTAATACACGAATTTCTATGTTCAAGTTGATAACTGAAACAAAGACTATTCCATTGAAAGTTTGAAGTTTTTCGGAAAAGTACTGGAAATATGGCGGAAGGTCAAAAATTTGCACTAAATGCTCAACTCGGCGAGATAAGCACTTTTTTGCAAAAAGTGACAATGTTAAAAAGTTGAGTCAAAATGTAATTTTTTTTTTGTTAGGCACGGTGAGATAGCCTGAAAAAAGAGACTATTCCATTGAGAGTTTGAAGTTTTTCGGAAAAGCACTCAAAATATGGCGGAGAGTCAAAA
>NW_022732208.1:0-1990 GCF_011630105.1 Anneissia japonica
GGGGGGGGGGGGGGAGCCGCGGCTCCCCCCCCCCGGATACGTCCCTGTCCCGTAGCATATTTCGTCCTTGATTGAGCAAAACACTTGAACTTGAATTGAACACACAATTAATTTTGGCATACCTGATGAAGCTAGCTGAAGCTTCTTGAGTCTAAAGATGGTGGTACTGTCATTAGTTCATTTGTATTTCATGGTATTGACTGAATACCTAATTTATTAGGGAAAGTATTATTGTGACAATTAAATTAAAAAATATTATGATAGCCCCCTCAAGCGACCGGAGATAATTCCTAGTCGTAAGTACAGCCGCTTTATTCACTTATTCAGCCTTGACTGCATGGATTATCTGGAATTAAACGTCTGGATGATATCGGCAACACAACGTGAGAAAAATTGAGACTTTGGTGCTTCCACAAGGCAGAAAACTGACAAAATGATGCGAGGAGGTGCTCCAATTGTTGTACTAAGTATGTATTTTTCTTATTTTGTAGGAAAAGCCTTAAAGTTAATGATAAAAATTACTTTTACCTTTAATTTTCTATTTCAGACCAAAACACGAAGCGTGAAAGTGGTCGTAAGGTTCAGCTCGGAAATGTCGGTGCGGCGAAGGTGCGTATAGGCCCTGGCCTATTATTAGTTTGTATGCAGCTTGAACTGCATTATTGTTCTCGAAGTTTCCATAGGAAACCTACGATACGATCGGTAGGCTGGCTAGGTCTAGGCTAGGCCTAGGTAGAGGTCGTTCAAGTACTAGACCTAGACCTAGTCTATCTTTTTATATTTTAGAGAGGCCAATCGGCGCTAATGGACTTTTAGTACTGTAACTCTTGTATCTTCAAAAATCTTATTTTTAGCTACTGTCTGTGTGCTAAAACATTATCAACTTCTTAATCTTACAGCCATCCAGATTCTGCTAGCACTAAATAACGCTAGCTTTTAACATTTTATTACAAAAAAACCACATTCTCTCCCAACGATTCATGAGGTTCTTATCCAATTTTAAGGACCTTTACCTTTCATTTGTTATCGTTGTGATTAAAAATTCTAGAATATTGACATTTATTACATTAGGGGTGGGCTCAGTTCAGTATATTTAGGGCAAATAATTATAATACACTTAGAAACTATTATATTTGGAGCCTTATTACCATTTACACTTAGGACTTTTATTACATTTAGAGCTAAAAGTAATTAAAATTAGGACCGTATCATTTAGGGCCAGTCTTCACCACCAACCTATACAATTTATGCAAGGTAGACGAAAATCTACTGACATTCTATTCACATGGTCGGGTTCTATAGCCCCCATACTGCTTCCCAGTACCATTGCAGTCTGGGTTTGAGTTACAGTAGTGTTGAATCATTATTATAATATTTTGATTTATAAGTCAGTCAATCAACAAAATGATCAATCAACAGGGGTTTATTTATGAATTTGAGTAGCAGGAGAAATTTGAAAGTAACAGGAGAGTAAATTGAAATAGGCCGGTTTATAGGGGGGCGCCTAGGCCCCCATCGGGGTCCAGGGGCAAAGCCCTGGTCGGGGGTCAAGGGGGCGAAGCGCTATTGCGCTCCAGGGTATTAGAGTTTTTTAAGCCCATTTGATGGCATTTCTCTACATCATTTTTTTAAAACAGTTTTCAGAATCAACTATGAGCTGTAAAAAAAGTTGATATTTTTACATACTGTATCTTCATACATAGGCCTAGCCTAAATAGATACTGTAAACCAGAAACTTTCGAGAATTGATAATTTCGGCCGTTTTCGCGACATTAAACTTTCGCGAATCTCAAAAAGCCTAAATTTAATTCATGAGAGGAATATCATACAAAAGCTGAAAATATCGTATCGTGAGTTGGCGCCTAAGCCTAAAGAGTTGGCGCCTATGGCGCCTAAGCCTTGGTAGGCTTAGGCGCCATATAAGCCTGCAGCCTACCTCAGTTGCTAGGACCAGGACTTAGCTGGCTATCACAGGCACAGATAAGAAAGA
>NW_022732208.1:2083-23668 GCF_011630105.1 Anneissia japonica
GTGCAATCACATGCAGTGATGATCACAACCTCATTAATTAGTATACTTACTGAGTAGGTTAGAATAGGCCTAGAATTTACGAATTTTTCGAGCTCAACATCGGAATTTAAGGTCAGAATATTGATTCAATAATTGAAATACATTCGTTTTAAGTTTATAAACATTTAATAAAATCCACCAAAATAAATTGAAAATACAATTTTTATAATGATGAAGTTGTTTACTTTTCACAAATATGTTGAAATTTGTGGGGATTCACCATTTAGGCCTATGCCCTAGATCTGCGTTGAAGAAAACATCTAAAGGAGAGCAAAAAATAGTTCTAAAATTTACGCAGATATCGAAAAGGAATGGATACCACATTGGAAAAAAATGTCTCATGTGATGTCGTGAATTGAGACGATTTGGGCTTGCTTTGCCGTTTTAATCATTGTAGGCCTACTATCTATAACATTGAAATTGTGAGTGTAAACAGCATTCAATATAGTTGGTTCGCCTTGCTACGCCTGCCACCGAGTCTAAACGAATTTGAGCCAGTGTTGATTTTTTTAAATATTATTTATCATTTCCGAAATATCTATGTCATCACAAAGAGGGCTAGTAAAATAAAAATAAAATGAAAATAAAAGGTTCATAGTCATACACAAATTAATTTAAAAATGATGATCTGTTTTTTTTCTTCTCCGCGGTAAGAAAACCCGGAAGCCCAATGTACGGAAAAAGAGTTTGGGCGATGTATATCGTCATCACCACCTGAGCTTGTGGTGGAGGAGAAATTTCTATTATCTTATTGGCTAACATGTGATTTGGAGGCGTGGCTTCTTTGATGGACTCACCCAGGCGCGACTGCCGAACATTGAACTTTAACTTTGTTTACGCCGCGAGTTCATGAAAGTCAAACATGGAGTCTGAGAATTGGTAGACATTTTAACGAACTTTCAACAGAAAGGAACATCGAAATTAGTGCATACTATTGCAAATTAACTTCGTGTAGGTAAATAAAAGGTTCTTTACAGGCCTGTTGCGCTATTTATATTGGTGGTTTTTGTATTAATTTTTGTACAGCATTGATTGAAGTAGCCGGCGAAAACATCGTAGTAGCCGATCGAATGCGCCGGCCGCCGGCTCTTAAATAAACCCCTGATCAATCAATCACCAAATTATTAATGATCGATAAATCAACAAAATGATCAATCTATCAGTCAATTGATGAATTGATCAATCGATCAACCAGTGAACCGGTCAATCAATCAATCAATCACCCAATCAATCAATCAATCACTTAAACGTTCAATCAATTGCACACACAATCGATCAATTGATCAACATTCAGATTAATCAATCCCCATCCAATCGATCATTCAATCACCCAACCAATCCAACTAATCACCCAATAAATCAATCACCCAATCAGCTACTCGACCTATTACCCAAACAATCACTCTTCCAATCAGTAAATCAATCACCCAATCAATTGATTAGGCACCATAAAAAAAAAAAATTAGTTTATAACCCCTCCCCCATCACTTTTGGGGAAATTCAGATTTTTTTTTTTCTATCAACGTATAATTTTATTTCAAACGTTCCATCTTTTTTAACTTGAAAAGCTCAGGATTTCTTGCAAATATGTTCAACATAAAACAAAAACAACAGAAACATATTTTTTAAATATAAATTTGATTCCATTTTTATTTTTAAATATTTTTAAATATTATTTTTAAATATTATTTTTAAATATTATTTAAAAAGGAAAAACAACAAAAACATATTTTTTTAAAATATAAATTTGATTCCGTTCTTATGGCTTTTATATGTGTCCCTAACCATTGATTTACTTGTAAACATCGGTAAAATGTGGGCAGGGTTAGCCAAAAAAAAACCTTCTTCCCTTCCTCATCAGTTATTATTGGATAGGGTGATAAACTAATTTTTTTTTTTATGGGGCCTTAGTCAATGAATAGATTGATGTATCGACCATGATCAAACAAACTCACAAACCACAAACAAATAAACATCATTTAATCAATCAGTCAATTAATACCCAATCAATCCCCCAATCAATCATATAATTACTGAATGAATCAATTAATCAAGCAATCAATCAAAATTCAACCATTGAACCACTCACCCGATCAGCCAATCAATCTATCAATAAATCATTTGTAAATCAGGAACTTTATTACATTAAGGGCCATTATGACCTACATTTAGATTCAATAGTTATTACACTTAGGACATTTCATTTAGGACCACAAAGTTATTACAAACAGAACAATTATTAAAGTTAGGGCCAACAGTTATTACACTTTGGATCATTATTTTATTTACAGTCAAAAGTTATTACACTCAGGACCTTAACACTTATTCCACTTGCGTACATATTTTTTGTTTGTTTACTAATTGTTACATTTCATTTATTTATTTATTTATTCTTTCCTTCATTCAATAATATGCATGCTCTGCTGCCTTCCTTTTCCCTTCTTTCTTCAGCCATCCAACTTGTCTTGTAGTAGTAGAGTCCTGCACCCTGCAAATTTATTTCTGACTCTTGATTGAGCCAATTTACTAATTCTGGCAACCGACTCATTAAGTTTGAATTCTGGCAAAAGAATTAAGCTTGATCACCATCATTAATTTCTTGCTGAACACAGACGCAGGGTAGAGCAATATAACTACTATTATTAGGCATTTAAGAACATGGTTTTTAGTAATAAAATGCTAAAAACTGGCGTTATTAGTACCAGATTCTGGTAAAAGCATTGTAAGATATTGTAAGGAGCACACAGTAGCTAAAAATATGATTTTTGATGATACAAGATTACTAAGGTGAATTAGCGCTGCCTAATCACACTTATTATATCGGCCCAGTGCCGACTCAAAATGATGGTGAAACTATGCGTAGCATTAATGCTACGGAGGTCCAAATTATGCCAGGAAGGATAATTATGCTACGAATGGCCACTATGTTGTTATGTCAGGATTTGCATGAAATGTTATAGGCTAGTATAAGATGTCAAAATAGGTCGCTATCAAAGCGACCTTGGTGACCTAGGTTTGGTTTGCGTTAAGATATGAAGCATAGTTGGCCGAGGTCCGGCATTGCGGGCCCTGAGCCGACTTCAAAATCAGACTAAATTTACAGTAGGTCGACTCTGGGCCGGCTTAAAATTTGTTGGTTGTTCACACTTGAAAAAAGGTGGCCTGAGGTTGTAGGTACAGTGAAGTAAATACATCAAAGAAAATAAACACATTCGCTGCCAGCGACGATTATACTCATCCCACACCAACATACAGTTTTTTGCAATTTTTTGACATGAGACCCTACTTAAAGGCCAATATCAAAAGTGTTATTGTGCTCTTGCACGCCTGGGCCAGCCTAGTACCTACACTGGATTATATTATGTGTAAGTTTAGCCGTAGTGGAAATTGACTTTTTACATTACAGCCAATTCATACTGCAGCTTTGATAATGCCTAGCTTTCGTAGACGTAATGTATGATTTGCATAGACGTGGGACGTGTAGGATGTAGAATAAACAAATTTACAAACTTTACGCATAGGACATAATAAATCGTAAGTGAACGTAGGCTGCGAACCGTCTGAACGTAGAGACACACAGAGTTGTTTATGTTTTTGTTGGATCAGACTACTGTTATAATTTAACATGAATAAACTTTGAAGTGTACAACTGGGTCATTCCATATGGTTCCAACACACTTTTTTGCCCGACCCCCTTGAAATCGCCCAATATTTTGCCGGTTGGGGGGTCTACCTGAGATAAACCCACTGTGAATCTTTTGGCTCCGCGCCAGCATTTTTTGATGAGTTAGAGCAATTTGAAATTTTCATGAGATTTGGCTAAAAAACTCACCTTCTCACAGACAACTGCTGATATCTCTCTTGAAACTCAACGTATTAAAGAAATTTTGGTATGCAACTTGATGATGTCAGGACTAGTGAGAATATATAGGTCAAGTCACGTGACCTTGACCTTTGACCTAAAATATCACAAAAGTATATATCTCGATTTTCGGGAAATTCACACCTCAGTTGGGACACTTAGCACACATGATGCCCCTGAAGTTTCATTGTGGGCAAATGATATATCTTAGCTCTAGACTACATTTTGTGCGTAGACGCAGGGTTCCCGAAATGCAACCCTCAGCGGCGTGTGCGAAGCACAACTCAAGAATCAGAAGTGGAACGTGAATTTCCGGTATGGTTTCGTAGTCAGATTTTCAGCTACCCGTATTTCTTGACTGAGACGTCAATGGGAGCTGTAATTTGTATGGAAAGGAGATGGTGTTACCCTTAATTCGTATTAGGGAATTTACGCCCACAAACCTTGTAGTTATTAATATTTTGGTTATAATATAAAATTCACACTCACGCTATAGTTAGCATGCATACGTCATAAGCTAGATTACGTCACCTTTTCCTGGTAAGGCAAACTTTCCCGGCGTGCTTTTTTCATGGATAAACAAACACCACTGCTTTGTACATGAATGCCTTGCCTAGCTAGGGCTACAAGAGCCGCATAGTTAGCATATAATACTTAAACAAGGTACGTCTGCAACTGAATTATTCTTAGGCCCTAGTTAATTTTTTCTTATCCTAATTTATTTCTTTCGAAAGTGTACTTTCTATCACATATAATTGCACTGTCTACTTATGCCTAAGCCTAGTCATATTATGCATCGTACCCTGCTATACACAGTCACAGTACATCAGTACCCCCCTCCCACACGCTACAGTGCAGACGTTTTCTAGGCAACAGAACGTGATTGCACCTTTCTTCCCAGGTGTTCATGTAAATTTGCATATTGTTAGCTAACCAGCTGAGTGTATTCCTTTGTGAAAATGAGTACCGCGGCGTACTCATTTTCACAAAGCATTTGCATCCCCTCTTGGAGAGAGGGAACTTCGAAATAATTGTCTCCATATCTTCGCTAATTAATCAAAGTAATTTAGCTTAGACTTATGCATGGAGGGAGCACTTAAAATGTATAATAATCATTTCACTACCCGACAAACCCCGAACTTTATTCATGCATTACATAAATAGTTTCATCTTGCTGTACTCCAACATCACTGGCGCATGGTAACAACCAACTGGCAGCTCAGACCATTTACGGTCACACATTACTCTCCATAATGCAGCATCCCCTCCTAGTTCCGTGCCCTCTGGGTATTGATAGTTTCACTGAGTTTCCAGGAATCTGTTGATTGATTCTATGAAACTGACACCATAGTAAAATCAGACCATTTTTTTAGGACCAAGGTTTCTCTGCTGATTTAGCATCACTAGGGTATAAATAAGAAATTGAGCGGGGGAGAACCTCCAGAAAAAGGGCAGAACATAAAAATTATGATATTGGCTCATACAGTAACTTCACTTATATCCAATGAAAAAGGGCAAATCTGGTGTCTAACTATATGTTATTCGGGTCACTGAAGCCAATGAGACAGGTACGAAAACGTAAAATGGCAGGAATATTGAAATTCATGATGGCTGTCTTAAAAATTGTCAAAATTTAATATTTCAGTATAATTCCACATATCCTCTATGGAAAATGGTAAATTTGGATCAAATCATATGATTTTGGACTCTTTGAATACAATAAACATAGTTTCAAAAAGTTAGGATGGTAATCATTTTGAAATTCAAGATGACCGCCATAAATATCCTCAAAAATCAAATATTTTAGTACAGTATTGAATAAATTCATCTGGTTCCAATTTTAATTTATTAAAATTTTTACTTTTATGTTAAACCAAAAAACGTACAATAGATTACCTGTAACGTTTCATTGGGAGACTGCCAACTTCTTCAGACTGAAGCATGTGCTATAGTGCTCTGGTTTGGTCCAGGTTGCACTGGATTGCGCCACCAACCGCCCTTGATGTTTTAACTGTGGTAGGTCTCCGGGGAGACCCCTCTTGTTTGTACTTTTTCCAGCAACACATCAAATATTTTAGTATGTAATTCCACTTCTCTTTGATGAAAAATGCTAAATTTAGTGTTTAAACATATGTTATTGTTCTCTATGAGTCCAATATACATGGTTTTATATATCTAGGATGGCAGCCATTTTGAAATTCAAGATGGCCGCCATAAAAACCATCGAAAGTTGAGTATTTTGGCTTCAAAATGGCCGCCAAAAAATATGTTTCGCACTATTCCTGGAGGTTCTCCCTCGCTCAATTTATTATTTATACCCTAGTGATGGTAAATCAGCAGAGAAACACTGGTCCCAGAAAAATGGTCTGATTTACAATTTATGGTACCAGTTTCATAGAATCAATCAGCAGATTTCCTGGAAACTCAGTGAAACTATCAATACCCAGAGGTGACGGAACTAGGGGGGTGCTGTGTTATATGGAGAGTAATGTGTGACGGAAGTGGTCTGCAGTCAGTTGGTTCTTACAATACGCCAGTGATGTTGGAGTCACAGTACAGCAAGATGAATCTATTAGGCCCAATGCATGAATAAATTTCGGGGTTTGTCAGGCAGTGAAATGATTATTATACATTTTAAGTGCTCCTTAAATGCATAAGTGTAAGCTAAATTACGGTGATTAATTTAATTAGCGAAGATATGGAGACAATTATTTCAAAGTTCCCTCTTTCCAAGAGGGGATGGTTTGTGAAAATGAGTATGCCGCGGTACTCATTTTCACAAAGAAACACACAACTGGTTAGCTAACGATATGCCAATGTAATTACACCTGGGAAGGAAGGTGCAATCACGTTCCGTTGCCTAGCAAACGTCTGTAATGTATGGTGGGGGGGCTACTGGTGTACTGCGTGGGGGGGGGGGCGATGAGGGGGGGGCGATGAGGCATAACAATAAGACAAGGCCTAGGCCCAGTCCTAACTAGGCAGTGCAATTATATGTGATAGAAAGTACATTTTCGAAAGAAATAAATTAAAATAAGAAAAAAAAGCAAATAACTAAAGAGTTATAATTTAGTTGCAGAGGTACCTAATTGTTTAAGTATTATACAATGCTAACAATGCGGCTCTTGTAGTCTTAGCTAGGCAAGGCATCCATGAAAGCAGTGGTGTTTGTTTATCCATGAAGAAAGCACGCCGGGAAAGTTTGCCTTACCAGGTAAAGGTGACGTAATCTAGCATATGACGTATGCCCGCTAAATGTATTGTGATTGTGACGTCACCAAAAAATGAATATTTTTTATTATAACCAAAATATTAATAACTACAAGGTTTCTGGGCGTAAATTCCCTTAAAACGAATTAAGGGTTGCACAATCTCCTTGCCATACAAATTACAGCTCCCACTGACGTCTCAGTCGAGAAATACGGGTAGCTGATGTTTCTCTCGAAAATCTGACTATGAAACCATATCGCAATTTCACGTTCCACTTTTGACCCTGAGTTGTGCTTCGCACTCGCTGCTGAGGGCGGCGTTCCGGGAACCCTGCGTCTAGGCACAAAATGTAGTCTAGAGCTAATATATATCATTTGCCCACAATGAAACTTTAGGGGCATCATGTGGGCTAAGTGTCCTAACTGAGGTGTGAATTTCCCGAAATCGAGATATATACTTTTGTGATATTTTGGGTCAAAGTTCAAGGTCATGTGACTTGACCTATATAACTCTCACTAGTCCGGACAACATTGAGTTGTTTATCATTGGAAAGAAAATATTCTCCTCTATCCAACGATACCAGAATTTCTTCAATACGTTGAGTTTCAAGAGAGATATAGCAGTTGTCTGTCAGAAGGTGAGTTTTTTAGCCAAATCTCATGAAAATTTCAAATTACTGTAACTCATCAAAAAATTCACTGTGGGGTTATCTCAGGTAGACCCCTAACAGGCAAAATATTGGGCAATTTCAAGGGGGTCGGGCAAAAAAGTGTGTTGGAACCATATAGAATGATGACCCAACTGAATTTTTGTAGAAGAATTATTGAAAACTGGAATTCCATTCCTATTGATGTTAGGAACCTCACAATCTCTACATCATTTACAACTTTTATTGAAACAATAATCTTTATAATAATAAAGTTTCCCTGCTCTCTGCCCTGTATTGAATCCAGTCCTCAATTATTCTTTTTTTCTTTACTTATATTTTGAATTTCTAATATATCTTTTATTTTCTCGTCTTTTACTTTGTTTGCTTTCAGTAGTGCTGTTTATGTCTTTGTCTACTATTTATGTTTGCTTCAGTTTTTCAATGCATATTTATTTATTTATTATGGCCGTAGCATTGTAATTTATTTGTACCTTATATTATTTTCTCTTTTTTCTTTGGTAGTGCTGCTTTTTCGTTAAGCCTTTTTTATTATCCTAGATTTAAACGATTGATAAAGTGAACAATTTATCCTACATTCTACGTTCTCTGTTTTACACTCTCTGGTTTTATGCATTGAACACACTGATTAACTACATTCTAAACTGTGTTTTACGTTCAGTCTACGTTCTAAACAATCTACGATCTATGTCCGACTGTTTTTGTTATGTGTAGTGGACGCGTATTCTACAAACATTACGCGTGGTACGAACGCAGTAATTCACGGCTGTACTTAAACCCATCATTTTTCAATACCTCCAATTTATTCAGTAATATTTATTGGTTCAATTCAACACAATTCATTCAGATGATTTTTAAAAACTGGATTGGATAGGCCCAGGTCCTATTACCATTTTGCTCCAGACAGTTTTACACAAATTTGAGGTGTTCATTGGTAGAGCTGGCTTGAATATTCTTATCTAGAGGCCAATGGCAGGTCTGGTCAATATCCATTTCCATTTGAAAAAAGAAATTGTTATTCTTCCAACTTGCCGTAGCCCATATGCATATGAAGATAGTGAGACTAAAGTTTAAAGTAAGGAAAAGCCTGCTCCACTAATCAAAACCTTGGATTTGCCACGTAAGATCATTAACCAAAAAGTCTGAGGCCCCTGGCATCTTTGGGGCCATACTGTACTTAGCAGCTCACAGCTGTTACTCCACTGGGCTACAGTCTGCTAATGTACTAATATTTTGTTTTTCTTTGTGTAAATACTGTAGGCTATTGCAGATGTTATCCGAACATGTCTTGGACCAAGATCTATGATGAAGGTCAGTCTTATTCATTAATATGTAAAATTTAGAAGCTGTTGTATAGTAAAAGTTGAAACTGCACAGTGTGATCTGATCTTGCACAATTTAAAAACCTCACTCCTGTACCAACACTTCATTATTCCATTGTTCCACACAATCATCAATCAAATTGTAAAATAGGCAGAATTTATGTCTGGTAAGGAGCCGTCCAAGAAGTTAAAAACCGTGCCTACCGCGGTTTCCCTTTTTTTACTACCACGGCTACTGCAAGTTGGTTAGTAAGGCGGATCAGTGAAGCATAAGATTGCTACCGCGGTAGATCAAGAATATTTATTAGCTGTCTGAACAGTCTACCAAAATCGGCCGTTGTAGCATAACGCAGGTACCGCGATGCAATGGATTCATGAGTTCGTACGTAGGCCTACATGTAGTAACATATCCTTGGTGTGGGAAACTTTAAGGCAAATTCACACAGCACGAACTCCTGGCTGTGGACTAGCACTGGCAGCTAGCCAAATTAACTACTTGTATTTGTGTTCTACTGTATTGGAGTTTCAGTGATTCTGACTACAGTACTTTTGTTTTACCTCTACTGTCGATGAACTCAAACAGCATCAACAACGTTTATTTTTAAAATTTCATATTCTGATACCCAAGTTTAGTTTTTATATTATTAGTCCTACTTTGTGATGTGTAATTTTTTATTTTTTTTTATTTTTAGTGATTAAACTTACTATCCTTAGCCCACAAGAAATTCGACATAGACCTATTCTGTCCCAATGGGATTTTTCCCGTAATTTCGGAATGGCCTGTATTTTTTTTTGCAGTTATTAAAATGACTACCATTTAATTATTTACAATGGATAAAAAGGTTTCCATAGATCTCTCTACGGTTACACCCATTGCTTAACGGTGGATTAAAAGCTTCAATAAATGAATTATATTACAGTATTAAGCCTATTTGGTGATATGTAATTTTTTTTTTTCTTTTCTTTATGATTATAAACTTACTTCTATCCCTACCTCACAAGAAATTTGACATGGCCTATCCCGTCCCAATGGGATTTTCCCCAATTTCAGCATGGCCTGTAATATTGTTTTCGCACTATTTAATTATTTACAATGGATAAAAAAAGTTTTCATAGATCTCTCTACGGACACTCATTAGCCTGGTTCACGTCGAAATCTTATTTGGATATAGATCCACTTAACTAGTTAAAAGTTCGACGTGAACCACTCAATTATAGCTAGATAAAGGAATTAAGTCACTTAAGTTAAGTGACTTAACTTTACTAGAATAACGGTAAATTAACTTGCTTAACGGTAAAGTCGGCTCGGATAACAAGGACACGATTACGTAATGTAGGCATCTAAGCCAGCGTTGTTGTATTGTACCACCATTATCATCTTCTGGCTGGCAATAACGTACTCCAACAATGCTAACAACAGCATCGAAATAGTCTCGTTAGTCTGGTTTTCAGAAATTATTTATAATATTATGGGTAAAAACCCAGCAAACATCCGTTTTACGAATAGTCGATAGTACCAATGACCTTTGCCCTTTGCATCATCGACCAAGTAATAACGTTAAAAAGTCCGATTGCGTACGTTTTTCAAAGTGATAATGTATATTTTTCTTAATAATAAAATCAGATTTGTTGTATTTATTTATTGACAATTCGATCTTTTCCATTTCTGCTATAATAGTCGCTATTAATTCAGTTTCAATGAACTACCACCAACGCCAGTCGTTAAAATGAGCGCACATGTTTACGATGACAAAATAAAAAAGTGTGTGGAAGTCAGCAACTTATTTGACACCGCGAAGCTAAATTTTCGCGAAGTGCATGTAAACAACAATTGAGCGATCTAAAAACTACAAAACAGGACAGAAAGGTCCATAAAGTATACAGACGTTTTAATGAAAATTAAAACAATATTTTGTTAAATGGAAGAATGCTAGCTAGCGATTAAAATAATTCGTTTTTTATCGAAGGTCAATTTAGCTAGGGCCTAGAGGAGAATCTACTACTTCGATTGCGATAGAACACGCTGCTGCACTGTTGTTGGTTCGTACTGGTCGGCTAGGTTAGGTAGTGGAAACTCACACCTTCTCTACAGTAGTTTACAATTTTTTTGAACGAATACCACTTGGTACTAGAGGTTCGTAAAATACAGTAGATGTTTTATTAAATAAGCCTTTCCACCGCGTGACGTCGACGGCCTGAAACTGGCTGGCTGTTTATCTGGCTCTAACTTGGCATCGAACGCAATTAGGGGATTATCGTATCATGTTTCAAGACGGGTATATCTAGATAAAGTTCGACGTGAACCAGGCTCTAGTTTAACAGTGGATTAAAAGCTTCAAGAAATATACCCGTATTGTTTAATTAGCTGAATTAGTTCACCCCTGAATAGGTCTATATATCTTACCTTATTCATTATACAGTATCATAATTTTATCTATAAATAAAGTGGGCACCAAAATGTTAAAATTAGTGTTGCATATATTTTGGTTTACTACACCTCAGATGCTACACATAAAATTAATCTTACAAATTGAGCGTACTATCAAAGAATATACAGTAGATTAAGGACTTATAACTGTTATAAGTCCTTGAGTAGATAGAAGTGTACAACGCTGTAGTGTAGTTGGACTAAGGACTAGAAATTTTCCCACGATTAATTACATTTAGCAGTCTATATTTAGCAGCTGACATTCTTCCAGGCAGTCAAAGTACGCACGCTGAATCAAAAACTACTGATTAGGGTTATCACGTGAACACCATCCCTGGCCAGTGACAATACAGAGGCACTATCCCCTCTCACATTCCTCGTGAAGCAAAGTATGAAGAACAGGGACTGTTAACAAGATTTAATACGTACCCGTTTTTTCAGGGGAAAAAGTTATGTTCATAGGGGATGTTTGTTAATTGTTTAAAATATAACTAATAATAACTATATAAAAACTAAAATATTTGTATGACAGGCATGAGCGAACCCACTTGCCCGACGCCCGGGACAAGTGTTTTTTACGGTCAGACAACAAGAATTTTAGGGACCACTTGTCCGTGGACAAGCACTTTTAGAATAAACTACTTCACCATGTGATGCGTAATGATTTCACAGTACTTTATGTAAAATAGTAAAGTCTGACTCTTGACAATATGCAGCGTATAAATACCATACATATTTAAAGACTTTGGGCGCACAGCCATTAGTTGATTAGTTGAGGTGGATGACATGAAATGTCTGGACTTCAAGACTAGTAATTACTTTGCGTACGAATATGAATAGTAGCCACTAGGCCGATTTCAAAAAAGGCCTAGTCTATTAATTTGTTTGCCCGTGTGGGGAAGGCAATCTAGACAGACTAAGAAAGAATAGTTAAATTGGAATTTAAAGTTGTTAAAGTAATTAAAAAATCATTCCCTTCTAAGTGATGGAGATAATGTGCATATAAAATCCAAATCTTGTAAAACTGGAGTTAAAAATTGAGGGTTTAGGGCCTATTTATAAATGAATCATTTTCCCATCTCAAAAATTTCGCCGTCTCGGAGATTCTCATTCAGGAATGGATTTCGTCCCCTCGGCCCATCCTCAGAGTTATATTACAGTAGGCCTACATTAAGAGGCCTAGATCAAAAATTGTTCATTTCTGAGCGTTTCTCATGGGTCCTTTTTAAACAACATACTAAAATTTAACAAAATCCGAGAGATCATGTAATTGCAGAATAAAACAATTTCTCAGTCCATCATTTTTAAGGAGCGCGAGAGCGATCGCGCTCCTCCGGGCTCCTGAACACGCTTTCAGGAGAGCAACTAACCGCACTCCTTGATTTACCAGGCAACTAAAACAAAAATTAATGACAAAAATTGTATTTTGAAATTTTGTCCATAATCAAAATCTATCGAATTTTGCAACTAAAGCTACAATATATTCCAGTGTATAAAGCCGCAAATTTTATACACGATTTCCACCACGAAATTCAGGGTGCAGCCTGTACACTGATCATCAACCTCCTAAAAAATTCTAGATCGGGAACCGCGGAGGCGAAAATAGTCAGGTTAGGCCCAGGCTATCCAATTTAATTAGCCTAGGTTTGCTGGTCTAGTATTATAATTATACTCGCTACAGTGCGACAAGGATTCCTATGACATTCAAGCAATGGTTTGGGTTGCCTAAAATAAATATTTTCACTTTACGTACATTCATAAACAATGTTTGAAACACATTGTACGTGTTTGAACTCACTTCGCTAAAAACAATAATAATCACTTTTTTCCTCGAAGTCACGTGAGTAGCTTCACGAACATCGTTGCAAAACGCACATGGTTGTAAACTTGCTGCACGGCGTCTTGTTGCTTGGAGGCTAGTAATGTTATAGAAAGAATGATACTGCTATGCTGTGTTCACTGTCATAATTTCAGAATGAAACTTGTGTACCGGTAAATAATGTATTCTATAAAACATGAGTTTTCTTGACGTTAATACTTGCTTTTACTGTAATTTAAAAGTAGAATGGCATACTGTACGTTATCTGCCCGTGCGTGAACTTTGTATCACATGGTTCTGGGTTCTGTTGTGCGTGATCGGTGTTGTTGCGTGATTCGCTAGAGTAGCAGGTTGCGAGTACTGAGTAGTAATAATGGCTAGTTAAGCCTAGAATATTTTTATTTTTTATTATTGATTGAATAATAGATAAATAAATATGTTCACTATATTCTAGTATATTAATTTAATATTTAAATTTGAATAAACTAAAATGATTGTTTAAACCCACACAGTCAGAAATTTAACGCAGAAAATATACAGACGTCTACTTAAAAAAATGGGGATTTCCCTACAGTAGGTAATACGTTGTTTTGATGAGAGTTTTCCTGGAGGACAAGTATTTCCACTTGTTTGTTGTTTAATATTTTAATGTTTGCAAATTAATGTCAATATTTCAAAATAGATAAAAACTTATCATTTTGGAGATTAAAATAGGTGTGGTTATACACAGGTGACGCCAAAAAAACGCGATATTTCGCGTCCTCCAGGTGTTACTTCGAGAGGGGTTTATTCCAAATGAGGTTCTGAAGTGAGAGTTTATTTGAGTGGGAGGATTTGCAGGGGGATGGGGTTAGGCTGCTTTCCCCCCCTCGATTATTGATCGTCTAAAATACCTCAGAAGTTATTTCCAGGCGTCTAGAAAAAAAAATTTCCTTGGGGCATGCCGGATCCCCCTAGGGTGGTGTTGGCTCTCAATCGTGCCCGCCCACTTCAGACACCTGAATCCACCCCTGGGGGAGGAGGGCGTCTATTCAAAGCTGTGAAATTTTCAAGGAGAGCAATTCTCTCCTTAGTAATTCGAGGAGAGCAATTTAGTGCTCTCCTGCGTTTTACATACTGTATGTGATGGACTGAGTTCTTTCAAATGTTATTTTTATTTACAAACATTTAAAATATATAGTAAGTTTTTATCATCAAACTTGTGTCACATCGTAAAATTTCACGAACATTTTGGAGTGTGGCAACTCAAAATGGGCTTCATTGGGATACCTACTAAAAAGTGCATAGATCAATCAGCAAAAACTGATTTCATTGCTTGGAAGTTAAATTTTTTTGTTTTTATTTTATTAATTAAGTGCTTTAATTGTCTTGTTCTCATAGAAGATCAGACCATTTGCATTGATGCTGTACAATCTATGCATTTTAGTACTCTCCATCCTTCACTCTTCTCCATACAAAGCAAAAACAGATATTCACTTCAAACAGGACAGCAGTTGTAGTTTTGACAGGGAACATGTGGTAAAAAATTATAAATGAATTATTAATGCTAAAATGGTTTCACCATTCATTGGTTCACGGGTATGCAGACACAAGCTGTCACTTCCAGTTTACTTACTCGAGGTATTTTTCCAACTCTAGTGTTCTTTAAAATCCATTTAGTCAAATAATTAAATCGTTGGACATTCTTATTTTAAAGTTTCACACTGTATTCAGTTCATACTTTTTCATTGAAAGACAGATTGAATCCAGTAAGAATTTGCTGAGACGTACAAACGTTTTACTATCATAATCCTTATTTATTATTAGCAAATTTGAGGGTCCATGCAAAAGAAAAAGAAATTGTATTTATACATCTGTAGTGTTAATAGACATAATATGGGAGGGGGCGTCCTCCTCCCTACCTAAGAAAAAAAAAGAAAAAATTATTACTGAAAAATGCCATTTAACAGTGTTTGAATTGCCATTTAACAATACGATTTCGGTTTTCCAGAAAGATCAGTTTGTGGAACATTTCTATTGAATCATTTCCGTATAAGGTAGGCCAGTTAGGGCCTAGCTTAGGCCTAGACGCTAAAATAGGCTTAGCATACCTGTAGCCCAGTGAATTCGGTTCATGACTAGCCTACGAAAAGTTTTATTTAACATATATTACGTACAGTACCTGTTTTTTAGCTGTAGTGCACAGCAAATTGAATTACTGTACCAATAAAATGAATGCTTTTATATTGTTTTTACGTGCATTTTCGGTCTGTCATTTTGTAAACACAACACAGTCTTCGTGGTCGCGAGGCAACTTGTTGTAAATATCAGGTCACGCCTCCTAAATTCTGCCTGCTAATTGGTTAATTTATTTCATGGGGTCATGTGGCTGGGCAAACATCCCATGTGCTTGGCTGTGATGACGTCAGATCGCCCAAAGTTTCGTAGTGCGTGAGAGCTTGCTGACTGACAGGAACAAGCTTAGTGTAAACTGATAAATTTTTAATTAAACAGATTTATTAAAACAAATAAGAAATCCTTGTGGTTTTGTTTTAGAGTCGAATCTAAATCTAACAAATTTAAATTTCATTCTGTGCAAATTTCTTCCGTAATTAGCAATGTTTTTAAGGAATGTGAGTGAAGCAATGCATTTGTAATCTACTGTACATGTACTGTAGACTCAGTGCTGGAAATTAACTTTTTTTTCTTGGTAGCACTGCCAAATTTATATGGCATTCCAGCAAAACATTTAGTAGCACCAATATATTTTTCAGTAGCACATATTTACCCCCCACTCCATGTACATGCCTTTAAAATATTCTGCTCCATCCACCACCACTGCATACACCAGCCCTCAAAATTTGCGCCCGGCATTCGGCAATGCCGATGTAAACAGCGGTGTCTGGCTGCCCAATGCCGATGAAAAGATCGCCAAAAAACCAAGAAAAAATGTTAATTTCCAGCACTTATAGGCCAATTCTTTCTCCAAGAAGGACTATATGATCTACAGTATTTTTTAAAAGTTAAAAAGTTCAAAATTTAGAAATTGTATTTTTCTCAAATATAATTGGTGGCCAACAAAGGGAAATCTTCCTTGCACAAGTGTTATTATTAGCTAACATAAAAAATACTTACCGCTTATTTCTTGGCCAATTTCTGTCCATGAGGCTATGCTTTGTGTCCAATCAAATCAGCATCTATGATTTGTGACAACCATTTCTAAATTTTGAAAAATAGCTACACTTCAGGTCTTAGACTTCAATTAGGTCTAAAAAAAATTGTTTGCTGTCAGGTCATAAAAATTTGAGTGGAGCCTAGGCTAGGCCTACTATCTAGTAGACGAGTTTTGATGGAAATTTGTTTTGTTTCACTTATCCGATTTCACGACCGTAAAGCTATCAAAATGACATTAATATATCTTTAGCCTACTCATATTCTCATTTAGAACATCGTTGTAAATCATACCATACATTACGAATTTGGAATACATTTTTTGTTACAAAAAAATAATGCAAATAGAAATCTTTTCCATGCGGCACGGATTTTGTGTCAAGATCGATTTTTTTATTTTTTAGAGGCCGCGGATGATAGCAACAAATTTGTTTTTAGGCCTTATTTAATTGTAGTGTATTTTTCTAAATATTTTTAAAAATTTAAAGTATTTATAGATTATTGTTGCAGTTGACTTAATTTTTTTTATTTGTAGATGTTAATGGATCCAATGGGTGGTATAGTGATGACCAATGATGGCAATGCTATTTTAAGAGAGGTAAGACACTCAAACAAATTTGTAAGAAATCCACAATTATTCGAAAAAAGAATCTGGTGTCAGTACCAAGAAATCATCTTTACATTGCAATTTTCTTTTAGATAACGGTACAACATCCAGCTGCAAAGTCTATGATTGAAATCAGTCGAACACAGGATGAGGAGGTTGGCGATGGTACCACCTCCGTCATTATCCTAGGTATGCTATTTGTTGTCTTCAATCATTCATGTCATCATCATTGTGATGTCATTGTCATTATCGCCATTGTCATCACCTCCACTATCGTCATCATCACCACCACTACCACCACCGCCACCATAGTTTTCATCTTCATTTCTATCATCTCCATGTTGTTGTCGTCGTTGTGGTTGTTGGGTAAATTGATTGTTACCACGATATCTAAAATTTTGTAAGTCCGAATGATTTCAAACTTGGCAGATTGCAAGATGGGAATATGAAGACAGAGCCTATTGTTTTTGGTACATGCGTAAATGTGCTAATTGCTCATTTGCATAATTGATATTTCACTAATCAGGAAATTTACAATAAATACCATCATATTTCCCATTAAAAAAAATCCTATGTTGTTGAAACTATAATATGTCATGCTTTTACATTGTAGAAAACAGTGATTCAATTTAATGTTGAAATGAAACTTTACTTCGTATTTTTTAAAATAATAAACTATTTAATAATAATTATCAGATTTAAAGCAATTTGCTTTGCAGAAAGCGTTTTAAACTAGTCAAATGACGGCTGACCACCACTTGGTCATTTATTGTTCACCCTTATCACTGTTTATTTATACATATACCATTAATCCTTTATAGTATGCCAACTTGCTTTTGACTTTTAGTGTTTCTTAAGTCAACATATATTTAAGTTTCATTACTGTTATTCTATATTATATTTATATAATATCTCTTATTTACTTGGCGTCAATTCCAAACAAGATCAAAGGCGCAACGCATGTGAAAAGCCACCGGAAAACAAATAGGTCTTAAGCTGTGAATTAAAGTTGCAAATAGAGTTGGAAGTTGGTCCCAAAAATATGCAGAAGCAAAAGTAAAAAACATTGACCATAGATTCTGGTACGGTATTATATATAGTACGGTATATATGTATTTTTTGCTCGATATATCAATGATGTGTTTTTTATCTGGCCTCATGGAGAAGATTCTCTTAAATATTTTATATCCGGTTTTAATAATGCCCACAACATTATTAACTTGACATCTGAACAATCTATCAGTCAATTTCCATTCCTTGACTCTCTGATTTGTATATCTGATCACCAGATCACTACTACTTTGTACACTGAACCAACAGACAATCGCAAGTATCTAGACTTTAATAGCGCTCACCCAACTAGCATCAAACAATCTATTGTATATAGCCAAGCACTGTGTATCAAACGATGCTCTACTGACACAGAATATAATAAACACATCAACACTCTCATATGCAAGTTCAGCCAGAGTAACTACCCTTTACAGTATCTTTCATCAAACGCAATATTGAGAAAGCATCATCCAAATCACGACTCAGCCTTCTCGAATACAAAGCCAAGTCTAAAACCACACGGATCCCAGTAATATTGGACTACAGTCCCCGCATTTATCAGATTTCCCAAAGCTATAAATGAGGAATTTCATACATTGAAACACCATTTACCCGAAAACAAGTTTTTCGAACATCCCCCCGTTCTCACTAAATGTCAGCCGCCAAACTTAAAATCCATCCTGACCTCCTCACAACTCCCCATTATCCCACGCTTATTTGGTAACCGCCCCTGCCTCAACTCACGCTGTCAAATCTGTCAAATCCTTTTACAAGCAAATCCATCACCATCCCCACTCTAACATAACAATCCATCCACCATCTGTCACATGTAATTCCACTAATGTTATACACATATTGTATGTTCCAAGTGTGATCATGGTTGCTATGTCGGGCAGACAGGGAGTAAATTAAGACTTCGGTGTAATAACCATAAGAAATCCATTAGGGATAATGCAGTTGGTTTTCCTGTTGCACAGCATTTTAATTTGCCTAACCATTCCATTGATGACATTAAATCTTGTAGATGAAATGGTTAATTGTCAAAGGACATTATTTTCCCTCTTCAATTTCTATATTGAAAGTTAATTGCTGGCTTAACTATACAAAATGTATGATGTAAATATGGGATTGTTTTAAAGTTAATTATATTAATCTGTATATATCTTAAATCTCAAGGTCACCATATCAAACCCTGGATGCTCTGCTAATGTAGAATAAATAATTCCATGTCACTCATCCAATCTTACTAATACCAATAAATGTATTATATTACATATCTTTGTGTATAAGACAAATATTTACCTTTTATATTCCTTTAGCTGGGGAGATGATGGCAGTGGCTGAACCATTCTTAACTCAAAACATGCACCCAACTCTAATCATAGATGCCTACAAACATGCTATGGAGGATATGCTCAAAATAATGAAAGATCAGGCGTAAGTCCTCCCCGTTGTATGTAAATGCACTGTGAAAATGTATTTACATTTACAAAAACGTTGGAATGTGTTTCATCATTATATTTAATTTAATCTTTAAATATTGTTAACTATAAATGAACTAAATTTCAGTGATATAATGTAATAATTCATCTCTGCTAACTACCTTGAGAAAAGTAGATCCGATAGTATAATACATACTCCATTCCTGATGATGACATAAATAAATGTTGAAATATTGAATCCCGACACGATGGCGTGCATTTCGATTCTTGGAGTATGTATACTACTATCTTATCTCAGTGGACCTTTTGGTTTTTGGAAAAGTAGATAAGTTTCAGTCTTCACTTCTGTTTTTTGCTTATTTAAGGAATCCTATGAATTTCCTGGCTTTATAATCAGTATATTTGACATACCTATTGATTTTGTAGTAAGCAGATTGATGTCTCCAATGATGAAGAGATGCTTAAAATAATACAGAGTGCTGTAGGAACCAAATTTGTAAACAAATGGTAAGTTTTATAATGGTACATTATTTATGTCTCTATAATAATGACAGATTATTCTTAAGCCCTGACCAGACTATCTAATATTATTGAACAAAAAGTGACATGCCTAAATATGGTAATGGTGACATCACATCATGCCCATATGGTAAGGAGTTGTTCACAATTATCAACATATTCACAAGTGTACAAACAGTATGCTAGGGGGAGAGGGTAGAAATTTGTACACTTTTACATATGCATGGGAATGTTGATTCAAAATAATTCATTATTTAAAATAATATATTTTTATGACCAATTATAATGCAACCATCGATATAATATACATTTTAAGTAACTAAGTACAGTACTTTAGTTGACTTCACAAAAAAAATGGAAAATGGTTTGCAAAATCAACGTTTTTGTATGTAGGGGCCTACACTTTCCAATGGGAGGGAGGGGGTACCAAAAAGGAGTACTGTTTGTACACTTATGAAAATTTTGATAATTGTTTACTTGTTCTCGTTTTACAAAGTGACAGTAAAAAAAAATCTTGTAACTTGAAAATCGACAAAAAAATAACCCCGACTTTAAATTTAAAAAATTTTTTTTTTTTATTCTTTGTCATTAGAAGTCAATTGTTTTGTGCTATTAACTAATTCAATCTTTCAATGAAATTTTCCAGATCTTATAACAGGCAGTTAAAATGAGCTGTTTAAGGTTTTTACAGATTTCATGATAGGTATATTTTTTAAGTCACTAAGAATAAAATTAATAGTAGGGTTTGCTGATATTTTTTCTCACAAAAAATAAGGTTTTTCTAATACAGTAGAACCTTGTTGATACATACCTCAGTTACGAACCCTCAGTTTTATGTATGCCTCATACCAACGATGACGTCATCAAAACCCCCCAAAGTACTTGAAACAAACGGCCCTTTCAGGGACACCATAAATGTAAAAAGCGATTTGTTAGTTTCTGTATGTTTATTACTCCAATACTGTAACAAACAGTTAGTGTGAAAGATACATACTCTGGCTGCTATCCGCTAAATGTGTGGACGACACACATATCTCGCTCACTACATGTAAGTGAAAAACGCGTAGGGAAATTTTCAATTTCTAGTAGGATCTTCGTATATTTTTTCACATTTTATATAAATCAGGGCTAGAAATTTACTTTTTCAGCCACTAGCAACCTATTGCTAAAATGTGCTAGTTGTTAAAAATGTAACTAGCAAAATGAGCTTCTCAACTAGTAAAATATATTGATACCAACTCAACATATTATTTTCGGAAAATAATTTGTATGAAAATAACTAATAATGTACTTCTATAAATTTGTGTGTTAAATGTTTTAATATAATATTTTCTGTTATGGTAAGTGTAGTACAATAAATATCGCAAAGAAATAGCCAAGTGAGTATAAAAAATCAATTTCTATACCTTGTACATTTATTCACTTCAGTGTCAGAAAATTTTTAATATGAAGAAAAAAAATCATCAT
>NW_022732208.1:23792-24066 GCF_011630105.1 Anneissia japonica
CAATATTTATTTTGATAGGCCTTGGTCTTTTAAAGCTGGGGCTAGACGTTTTGTAGACGGCCGCTGGTGCAGTAGTAGGCCTAGCCTAGGCCTAGGTTAGGAGGTCTACTACTACAGTACTAGGCCTAGCCAGACTAGCTAGGCTGGGGTCTAGTAGGCTAGGCCTAAAACATCTGCCAATTGAAGCCTAGGTTGTAACCTATTATTTGTCTAAGCTTCATAGTAAATTATTATTATCATATCTGAAACATTGTTTATTATCTAAAAAGAACCA